>NW_007258367.1:418841-454541 GCF_000164805.1 Carlito syrichta
AGGCATGCACTACCACGCCTGGCTGATTTTTTGATTTATTGTAGAGATGAGGTCTCGCTGCCCAGGTGGGTATCAAACCCGCAGGCTCAGGCAATCCACTCACCTCAGCCTCCCAAAGGTGCGGGATTACAGGTTGAGCCACTGAGCCCAGCTACTCATTTGTTTATTGCAGCACTAAGTAGGATTCCACTATAGACCTCAAACTATTCTAACTTTTTCATTCAGCACCATGTTTATAAGGTCTTTCCATATTATTGTGTGAGCACAGAATTCATTACTAAATTGCGTTATAGTATTCCACAGTGTGCATTAACTACATTTTTTTTTCCATTTCTACTCCCCTAGTTATGGATACCTAATTTACTGCCAATTTCTCAGAGCACAAATATGTTTCCTTATAGACCTGCAAAGGGATTCCCCTGGAATATGACCTTGGAGAAAACTAGTGACTCATAGGGACAAGGTACACTTAATTTGATCATGTAGCACCAGATTGCCCTCTAAGGCTGATTGGCAGGTTATAAAGGTTTATCTATCCTCACTCCCTGACAGCTCTTGGCATTGCCTAATTGACTAATGGTTGTCTGTCTGCAGTATGATTTTAATGCTTGTTATTTTCATGCATACTTTTCTGATTACTAATGAGTTTGAGCCTCTCTCTCTCTTTTTTAATAACAAGTCCAGCCTGGACTATCTCAAGAGCATTTCTTTATACATTTGTTAACTTTTTTGTGTTTCTTTTTGTTTTATTTGTTATTCATAACCCTTACCCATTTTTTGTTAGATTTTCTGTGCTTTTCTTGTTCATTTTCTTGCCTCATATACTTTATATATTAGGTCCTTACAAGTATTATCTTCCAATCTGTCATGTCTGTTACTTTTGTTTATACTATTATTTGTTCAATAAAATAATTATTGATAGAATCAAATTTATCCATGCTTCTCCTTATGATTTCTACTTCTCTATCCTAGACCATAAAGATATTTTTCCCATATTACTTCTATTAACTTTATAATTTTACCTTTCCCATATAGATTAAGTACTTAATCCATCTGCAGCCAGCCTTGTAAAAAAAGTTAGAAAAAGGCAAGATTTACTGAGGAAGTGTCATTTAAGCTGCAATCTGAAGGGAAAATAGTGTTAGCCCAGTTAAAAATTAAGAGACCAGTGCTCCATTTGCAACAGCAAGGAAGTGAGAGATCATTTATGTCAAGATTGAGTAAATGAAAGAAGCTCAGCCTAGCTGGAGTTCAGCAGGAAGAGAAATGAGATAAACTTGAAGAGCAAGACCATGGAAAGATGCTATAAGATATTTTAAATCAAGTGCAGTGAGAACTAAATGAAGATCTGGGTAAGCATACCTCTGAAATCCCCATTCCACAGGATTTTAGAAAATCCAAAGCCTTTTCCAGGATTTCAGCCAATTACTAGTAGGTTTCTATTATTGACTCTGAATTCTTGGTTAATTCAGCTTAGGGATCATCACTACATCAAATTAGCCCTGGCCCTATTTCTACATAATGTTGACCAAGACATGGCATCAGCTCTTTCTTTTCCTTTATACACACACACTCACTATATATCATATACACACGCACAATCACCTACATACCCAGATAATGTGTGTAAGTAGCAAATTTTACAGAGGATATAAGAAGGTTGTATCATAGCAATGCACAAATTAAAGTGAATACTAGAATTCCAGTTCTGTAAAGTTTTCAACAATTTCACCAACAGGCTTTCGTCAACTCCATATTTCTGTTTTTTTTAATTGACATATTCTTTGTGTCCTTTGATTCTGGCATCTCATGCCACTACAGCTTTTCTCAGCCCATCCCTGGTAATTTGCTGAAGTATTTTTTCTTAACAAAGACCATTTTCTACCTGATAAGAGAAAATTCTAGTTCCAGTTGTTAGGATAGTAAATGTTCTATCTGCAACACAAGCTTAGAAGTTTAGGTTTTATCTAAGGGCAACAGAGGCATCGGAGGGTTTTGAACAGAGGTGTTCCTCTATTTAAGATGTGTTTGAGTGATAGATCATTCTGAGTACAGTGTAGAGAAAGAATTGCAGGGGAGTGATATTTGAAGAAAGAAACTCATTTAGGAGATAGTGGTAATAGTTTAGGCAAGAAGTGATGTGACTCTGAATGAGGATAGTGACAATAGATTGGTGGTAGGGATGGAGATATAGATGGATACCAGAGATATTCAGTAGGTGGAAGCAACAGAACTTGGCAATTTGAATATAAAAGACCCCTCGGTTTCTGACTTGAAAAACTCAGTGAATTATGGTGACTTTTACGAGACAGCAAATACTGTAGATGAAACAGGCTTGAGGTAAGACCCTGAGATCAGTTTTGGTCATGTGGAGTTTGAAGTGAAGTAGCTATGGAATTCCCATAGAAATATCAAGCAGACAAATGAGTGTATGGTTTGGAGTTCTGGAGAAATTTTAGGGTGGGAAATACAGATTTAGAGGTCACCAGCCCATAGACAGAAATGGATGCGATTGCTCAAGGAAAGAGAATAGAGTAATAAGAGAAGAGGGCCTAGGTCAGAGTCTAAGAGTTGCAAAACTCAAGAGGCAAGTTGAGGAGAATGGACTATTGAAAGGAGACGAGAAATAACTAGAGAAAAAGGAGAAAAATCTGAAAGGCATGGTGTCACACAAGCCAAGTGAAGAAAATATTTCAGAATGAAGGGAGTGTGTGAAGCTGACCTTTACATATGAAGAAACTGAGATTAAGAAAGTTTAAGTAAACCGGGCTCGGTGGCTCAGCCTGTAATCCCGCACTTTGGGAGGCTGAGGTGAGTGTATTGCCTGAGCCCGCAGGTTTGAGACCCGCCTGGACAACTTGGCGAGACCTCATGTCTACAATAAATCAAAAAATTAGCCGGGTGTGGTAACGTGCGCCTGTAGTTCCAGTTACTTGGAAGGCTGAGGCGGAAGGCTCGCTGGAGCCCAGCAGGTCGAGGCTGTGGTGGCCGGGACCGGCCACTGCACTCCAGTCTGGGCGACAGAGTGAGACTCCAACTCAAAAAAAAAAAAAAAGAAAGCTTAAGTAAATTTCCCCAAAATGGAAATGCAAAAGTAGGGATTCAAACTCAGATCTCTAACTGTATTCATAATGACTCCATCTTTGTGGGCCTGTTTCCCATCTGATTCATTGAGGAAGTAGAATTGAGAGAGATTGGACTAGATAACATCTGTGATCCCCTTCAAGTTCTATAGTTGTATAAATGGGGAAGAAAGTCTGGGATAAAGTATATGAATAACCATTGATGTGCCCTTTAGCTCTTTGCTTCTTTTTTACTCATAATAGGACAGAGTACACATGCAGTAAATGTTTGCTGAATTGAATATTGGTGCATATGATTATTGCCAAAACAAATTCATAGAATGCCATTAAATGTCCATTAATGCAGAAGGCATTAGAGGCACAGCTGAACTCTATTAGGAAATCATCATTAATTACCCAACATTCACCCTGCCAAATGCTGTTTTTATTTTTTTTCCCATGGTTCTTCCTTGGCCTGGCCCCACAGAGAAAGAAGCTCAGCAGCAGCTGTATCTATTAGCACTATTATAATATGAAAATATGACAACTGACTTAAAAATGTGATCATTCAATATGTGTGTTTGTATATATTTGAACCTCTATGATTTGAACAATAAAGTCAGCAGGGATTAGACCTTGTTCTTTCCAGAGCATGGAAAGAATGCTTAGTTTTAGTTTTACTGAGAAAGATAACCCTACCAATGCATACTTTCAAAAGAACTTCCTTCTTACTGGAACACCCAGAGCAAGAACCAGACAGACGTAGATGGCCACTTGTTAGTTAAGGACCCACAGTGAGGGAGGGAAGATCTCTTCTTCATCGTGTCCCCCTTGAATTACCTCCATGCTCCCTTAACTCTATGCTTGATCAGAAGGCACAAATCAAGGTTACAAATCTGCTCCTATTGGTCCATTTGTTATTTGGTAGCTGCATTCTATGTAGCTCAGCATTCTATATAGAGAATTTTTGCAAATCAAATGTCCTCACATAAAATCCTACACTTTTAATACAATATGGTGGTTCCCAAAAAAATTGACATTGAATTATCATATATATGATCTGGAAATTTCACTTCTGGGTATAAACCCAAAATATTGAAAGCAAGGATTTGGACTGATTTTGGAACACTGATATTTATAGCTTCATTATTCACACTAGTCAAAAGGTGGAAAAACCCAAGTATCTATTGATGGATAAATAGATAAACAAAATGTGGTATAAACATGTGGAATATTGTTCAGTCTTAAAAAGGAATGAAATTCTGACACATGCCACAGCATGGATGAAACTTGAAGACATTATACTAAGTGAAATAAGCCAGTCACAAAAGGACAACTATTGTATGATTCCACTTATGTTAGCCACCTAGAAGAGTCAAATTCATGGAGACAGAAAGTAGAATAGTGGTTACGAGCCTGGGTTCAGTGGCTCAGCCTGTAACCCCAGAGCTTTGGGAGGCTGAGGTGAGTGGATTGCCTGAGCCCGCAGGTTCGAGACCCGCCCGGGCAACTTGGTGAGCCCTCATCTCTACAATAAATCAAAAATTAGTGGGTGTGGTAGCACGCGCCTGTAGTTACAGCTACTTGGAAGGCTGAGGCGGAAGGATCACTGGAGCCCAGCAGGTAGAGGCTGCGGTGCCTGGGAGCGGCCACTGTACTCCAGTCTGGGCGACAGAGTGAGACTCCAACTCAAAATAATAATAATAATAATAATAATAATAATAATAGTGGTTACCAGAAACTGAGGGGAAGAAGAAATGAGGAGTTATTATTTAATGGGTGTAGAGTCTCCATTTGGAATGAAGAAAACGTTTCTGAGATGGATAATGGTAATGGTTGCACAACAATGCAATTGTAGACTTAAAGTGGTTTATATGATAAGTTTTATGTTATGTACATGTATCAGAACTTTTAAAAAATGTTATACCTACAACTTCTAGAGAATGTGTAGTATAGTAGAAAGAGCCAGAGTGGAAACAAGAGATAGTTGAGAGTTCCAGTTCTGATACTTACAGGCTGTGTTACCTAAGAAAAGCATTTAGTCTCTCAAAAGATCAATTTCCTCATCTCTAAAAATGGGACACCAGGGATGCAGAAAAAGCCAGTTCTATGAGTGAAGTTTATAGCAATAAATACCTAAATTAAAAAAGAAGAATGAACTCAAGTAAACAACCTCATGTCATATCTCAAAGAACTAGAAAAACAATAAGCTAAGCCCAAAGTTAGTAGAAGGAGAGAAATTTTTTAAAATAAAGATCAGAGCAGAAATAAACAAAATAGAGAGAAATGCAACTAAGAGCTGGATTTTTGAAAAGACAAGCAAAATTGACAAACCTTTAACTAGACTAAGAAAAAAAGAAAGGAGAATCAAATAAATAAAATCAGAAATGAAAAAGGGGACATTACAACTGATACCACAGAAATACAAAAGATCTTAAGAGACTACTATGAACAATTTATACACCAACAAATTGGATACCCTAGAAGAAACTGATACATTCCTGGACTCACACCCTACCAAGACTGAATTATAAGAAAACAGAAAATCTGAAAAGATCAATAATGAATAAAGGAGTTAAATCAGTAATAAAAAGTCTTCCATTAAAGCTCCATTAAAGAAAAGCCCCAAATCTGATGGTTTTACTGCTGAATTCTGCTAAACATTTAAAGGACTAATGCCAATCCTTCTCAAACTCTTACAAAAAACTAAAGAGGAAGGAATAACATGAGGATATAATCAATACCTTGCATGGTCATCCTGAGATTTAGAGATATGTATAAAGCACCCGGCATGATAGCCAGTGCCACATGGTGCTCATTAAATGGCATTCTTATGAACCTAAAAGAATACACATTTTAAGTCAGAGAATGATATATGTAAGGAACAAATTCATTTTTCAAAAATGGAAATTGTATACATATTATTATTTAGGTCACTCTTATCAATGACTTTTTGCTCAAGAGAAACTGTCAGTACCAAAATAACTTATTCTAAACTTTTGTTTTACTATCATCTCTTATTTCTAATTTGGCCATAAATCATAGCAGTAACTTGCTTCCTACATGTGAATCCAAATCTCTAAGCTCCAAGGGCCAGGTGATTGTTTTGTTTTTCATTTCCCTTTGGGTTTCAGCTTACTAATATTTTCATTAAACATTTAATTACTTTGCTATGAAGTTACTATTTCTCTGTCCAATGCCCAATTAAAAGCTAAACAAGTAGAAAGATTTAATACAATTCTCACAGTAAAATATCTAGGGTTGGAAGTGATCCCTAAATTACCTACATGTAGACATTACTTTAGGAAGACACATGAAGGAGAAAGCAATTCCTTGTGTGCTGTTTTGCAAGGTTGAAGACAGAAAAACAGCTTCTGTTCAGAAGAGGCCCCCAGTGAATTAAGGTTAAAAGGATTTGCCCTTGCTGGACCCCAGGTCTCTAATTGGGGCCTTCAATTCCTGTAATCCAGAAGGATTGAGACCAGACGCTTCTAGATTATTGCCAAAGCCCACAGGTGACTCAAAAGGAAAAAACAATTAGTGCCCCCAAAACCCTTGGATAGAAAAGAGGCATTTAATGAAACCTGATGCAGGCCCAGCCGGGGCAAAGTGCTTAGTGAATATTCAGCCATTAGCAAAAGGAGGAAAGTCTATGTATTTCCCTCTTCAGTTTTAATTTCACTAAATAGCTGAGGTTTTTCTTTCCAGAGCATGTTAATACAAGGGTGATTAGACCTATATTTAAGAGACATGGCTTTCTTTGTAATGCTACAATCTTTAAAGGAATATTAATAAAAATAAAACACATCATATAAAGAACTCAAATTTCATATATTTTTGTTTTTCTAATACATAAAGCCTGTGTGAAGAATCTAAAATCTTACAAACCCACTAAACTGCAAGAATAATACAGACAGGGGAGATTGGTGAGGAAGGCAGCTTCTGTAAACTAGACTCCAAACATACAGTGGTTCTCAACCTGGGCTGTACATTGGAATCACATGAGAAATTTTTAAAAATAACAATGTGTGGAACCCATCCGTGACACTTGTGATGTAGTTGCTCTGGGGCAGCCTAGGCATTGAGATTTTTTAAAACTTCCCAGTTAATTCTAAAGTGCAACCAAGGATGAGAACTACTTCTCTAAAGAAAAAATCAACAGGAGATATAAAACAATAATCTAATCCATTCAGGACAGGATTTTCAGGGTCCAGTGCAAAATGAAAATGAAAATTTTTAAACATAGGTCCCCTTGTTTAAAAAGTACTAACAATTCAAGAGGTTGAGGGAAAAGCATTAAACCAAGTATGCGGTCCCTCTAAACACAGTTCACATGCCCATAAAACCAGCCCTGATGCCATTCTTTACTAAACCAAACTATTTTATTTTATTTTTTAGGAGCCAGTTTCTTTGGAATGGCTGAGAAATAAGTCATCTTCTCTCAATGTGGTGTTCACTGTGTCTCCTGGATCCCACAAACAACGGTCTCTAAACAATATCATTGTCTATTTAAATAGCTTGATTTGCAGTGAAAGCTCTCTCACTCTGTCAAGACTAATAAAAGGCTGAACTATAGAATCAACGTGCAGAGACATTCGGGACTTTCACTTCATATACTTATCCACAATACAAAACACATCTTACCTATGAAGCACTAATTCTGAATGAAGGGTCTAGAAAATAAAACAAAACTCGCTCACAAAAAACCCTGAGTCTGGAATAGTCTTTTAAAAACACCCATTCTCACATCTCTGCTTCATACACCAGGCAATTACCATACTGAAAATTTTATTAGCCCTCACCTATAGTAAAGATGCAAACTTCCAAGTCTCCATTTGTCTAACAAATTGTCACTACTTACGAATCAGTAAAGTATTATTATAGTTTCAGGGAAACCTAATAATCAAAATAGTGTAGAAACTCCCTATTTGCACATTTTGTCACACACTCCAGTCTTTTCAGGTTAAAGGATCACTTCCATTTCTTCCACGTTATTCGATGTTAAGAGTGCCCTCTGGTGGCCAAAGTAAAATTCTAACGTCAGAAATTTTAAAGAAATGGAGCGCAATGAGGTACAGAAATGAACAAGTCTAGAAGAGGAATGACTTCCGTGCCCTACTTCTCACCCAGCTTATCCTCTTTTTATCATTGATACTGGATCTACTAGGGAAAGACTAGGGAGAAATTATGTTAGAGAGAAATTAGAAAGAAGAAGCTGCAAAAATCAGGGTCTAACTAGGAAGTAAGTCAGACTTCCAGTTGGATAGTTCTTAGATGCCCACTCACCCCATCTCTCTCTCTCTCTCTTTCACACACACACACACACACACACACACACACACACACACACACACACACACACACACACACACACACTCATCTCAGTCTCTACCCAGAACTCCTAATCCTGCAGTTCCTGTTTCATTTTGCAATGCTCCATTGTCTGAGATCCAATGGGTTAGAATAAATCAGAAACTCTGGGGGTGGGGGTCCAGCAATTTGTGTTTTAACAAGCTCACTAGAGGATTCTGATGATGCCCAAATTTGAGAAAGACTAATTTATATCAGGCTTTTCTGATGAAATGAGAGATTTCATTTCAGAGATGTTCAATCTAAATGTGCATAAGCGATTCAAGGAGTTTGCTATCAATCCATATCGATTCCCAGGACCCACCCTTGGATATTTTGATTCAGAGGGTCTAGAGTGGAATCCAGAAATCTGTGTTTAACAAGCACCACAGGTGATTCTGAAGCAAAGTGGTGCACAGACCATACTTCCCAATTCATGGATATAGTGAGTGGGGTAAGTAATTGTACAACACAAAGAACATTTGAAATATGTTAGACTTGAGTGGGAAGCCACAAGGTGGGAAACATTTATGACAGCATGGGAGTCCTGGATCCTTGGCAGAAGGAGGCAGAAAGGGAAGCTGGTACTGGCCAAACGTACGTCTTTCTGATTTTAAAATGTTTTAGCTAGCTTTGGTTCTCCCTCATAAAAGCAAAAAGACGTTACTTCCTTCTCATCTCTATGCTGCATAGCTCCTTTCCCCAAGTCCCAGAAATCAGGTTGGGGTTATTATGAACATCATTATGGTTTAATTAAGCTTTATTGGTGAGTCAGAGAAGCTAACCATCATATATGATCATTTTTATAGGAATGTGTTCTGATTTCCAGACGGAGATTTAAAAGAAACTGTTGGAACCATAAACCATTTATAAGTTGGGGATTGACTGATTTCATTTTTTTAAAAATAATTTTGTCCTGAATGTATGAGTATCCCAATAGTGACTAGAAAAGAGTGTTACACAGCGTGGCTGCCAAATTAAAATTTAATTAGATTTGAACTTTAGAATATGTAATTACACATACACACATACATATATATAGTCCTAGGTCTTACTGAGTATATAGTAGTCTTTTTATTACTAGCTGTCCCGCTGTATACAATGAAAAGCAGCTGTATACATTAATGTATAATTAAAGTATGCATTATATCCTTATAGCATTATTAAATACATCACACATGCACAATGTATTATATAATTGTCTCATATACTATGCATATGTTACATGTACTTTAGATGATATAATGCATATATATAATCAATTTTGGAACAAGCAGCATATGAGATTGTATATGACCATGCACTTTGTTTTTACAACCTTGACACTGAAGAGATTAGAAAGTTCCATAATTCATACCACTATTCAAAACAGTATTTTTTAAAAATATGATTTAATTTTCACAAACTTTTGAAAATATTTTATATAGATTCCTCCCCCAAGAATGTACCTAAGCTTGGATGCTACAGTGACCCATAGTCAAATGCTAGATTCTGAACAGTAAATGTGGCCTATAGATTCCAAAGCAGATTAGAAAAAGAGTGGACCAATTTAAAGCAACTCCCCACCTGCCCTGCAAAAACCAGTTCAAAGCAACCTCATCTCCAAAGGGGGAAATTATATTATTCTAAAACAGCACCCCAAGTGATTAGCCTAAAATACTACCTCTTTGTGCCCCTTGTGGAACTCTGAGTTTTTTACCTCCTTCCATAAGCCTTCTTCCCACCACCATTGCTTGTAGGAGGTAGATAAGGAATGAGTCCTTCGTTAACTAGACTGGGCTTTTTCTGTTAGGAAGAAGTTGGGTATGGCCTCGTAGGAGGAAAACCTACATTCCCCATCTACCCAGCCAAACCAACTCCCATTGTACCCGGGGGATGCTTCTGGCAACTCCTTTCCTCTTGGATGGTTTCCAGCTAACACCCCATGTGAGAAACAACTGCTGTTTGACGTTGATCACACCCCTTAGCGTTCCCAACTTAGGTTCTGTTCTGAGTGTTAAGGGTCCCCAGGTGCATATTTTACCGTGGAATCTGCATTTTTCCCTTGGTCTTTTGAAACATCCATAAACACCTCATAACTTTTCTTACCAGAAATACTGCAGCAATTGTTAAAAAAAGAAAGAAAGAAAGAAAGAAAAAGAAAAGAAAAAGTCAGTGCTTTGAGGCCCCCCTCTTCTGCCTCCATTCCACCCTTCCAAAAAAGTCCTTCAACAGCTAAGGCTATTCCAAAAGTCTGTCAGCTCAACCAAAAATTACAAACAAAACAAAACCTCAGGACATTTCGGTAGTAAATACTGTATTTCTCAAGAACACTCCCAGGAAAGCCTCAGTAACTTTTAACGAAAGCAAAAGCATTTTCTTGCAAGATGGAAGATGAATAGTGCTTCAGAGATAAAGTAGGTCTTTCCATTCAGAAGGTCAATGTACCTCGGAATTAAAAGCCCTGTAAGACTGAGGGGTGTAAAGCCTAGGACGTCAGCTTTTCAGCACAGGCCTGAAGATGACAGAAGACTTCCACTGCCTATAAGAGTGGCAGCCGTTCCTTGTGCAGAGCAGCAGCACCACCTCGTGTGCAAAAGCCTTTCGTTTTGTTTTGGTTTCCTCAAGAATCAACTAGAAGCCTACATCTCTCCATGATCTTCCATCACCAGATTTTCGGAAGAGGCTGCAGGTAGAGAAAGACAAGAAAAAACAACCCTGGCTTCTTCTGGCAAGAGGGAGAAACCCTGGGAATTCTCTGTCAGTACCATCTCCAGATCAGTCCTCAGCACGTTGTAACTGAGTTTACTCACCTGACACCCATTGACCGTGAGCTCCCTGAGAGAAGAGACTGTCTCCCATCTTTGTATTCCCACAGAATCTCAGCTGTTGGCACAGAATTTGGCACATGGCAGAGACCCAGCAAAAGTATGATAAATAAAAGGACCCACTACAATTTTTAGGGGGATAAACATATCAGACCGAATACCAATGCCAAATATTTTCCAGTAACTAGTTCTGTAGGTTAAATTGTAAAACTTCCCTTTAGATTCGATCAAACATAAGAAATTAAACCAACTTTGAAACACAAAAGTACATTGATATGACTAGAAATTTGAACAGAAAAGTAAATGATTTCTAATGGACTTATCTGAAGGATGAATTATAAGTGAGAACTTCTTAAAATAGGTAATCCAAGCCCTGACATTCAAACACATTTACCAGAATCATTCTACAAATGCTCATAAGCTTAAAATATATCTCATATATCAAGATTTGAGGAATCTTACAGTGCTAAAACAAGCTAAGAGTATTCATAACTTCCCAACTTCCTTCCAGGTGCCCTATGCAATGCTCTAGACCTCAGAAAATAAATAAAGCTGAATTATTAAAAGCCACCCAATGTGGAACTTTGCCTGATACAACAAAAAAATGACAGCCAATTCACGCACACCCTTCATCTGTCAAGAACCACAGCAGTGAATTCAGCAAGCCAACAAAACTTTTACAAAGTTACACAGACCTCAGCTTCCAAGAACAGTCTCTCCATCCAAAACTCTTACAAATTCCAAGGCCAGAGAACAGTGTGACTAATTCTAACTAAAATAAAAACCAGCTGCCCGAAGCAGCATAATAAGTATATATAAAAATTTAAGAACAATGTTCTGTGATTTAAGTAGGGCTAGAACAACATACAGAACATGGTAGTGGTCAGGAGGGGTGAGTCTGAGAACAAGCCCAGCCTGCTTCTGACTCTCAAACTTCTGCTTTTACAACAGCTCAGAGAGAATTCTCTCAGATATACTGATCTCTGACCAAAAATCTTCAAAGGTGACAATCATTGCTAATCGAATTCGATGATAAAAGTCATGTAGATGGCATCATCATAAAACCCTGATTACTTAAACAGCTCCACCAAAGTCCTGGATACAAGGTTTATGTATCTCATCATGTATGAAAATCAGACTTTTTGTTCATTTAACATTCTTTTAGTTCATAAAGTATATGAGATTTATATGGTGACCCACTGTACCTCTAAAATTAATGATTATTTTCCTTTTTAAAGGTGCCAATTAAATCTTAGAGAATAGGTGCCTTTTGAGGATTTCAGGAGGAAGAAAACAAAAAGTAACATTAAACTTTAGAAAGCAGCTGTGTCTAAAAATTAAATTATTTTTGTGATTGGGCATTTATCCCATTCACATTAGGCATTTATGCACTCACAATGAGCTATCACAATGAAGGAAAGCAGCACTAAGATACCTGGCCGTACCAACAATATCAACCTCAAATAAATACTCAGAGCTCCAATACCAGTTTGGGGAAACTTTGTGTCTATTTTCTTTGAATATTTGCAAATTAAGGGCTCACTAGAAATGCTAAGGTGCTATGTGGACATTTTTGTATTTGTTATTTTCCATAGCAGCCCTGGAAAGTAGATTGAAATAACGAATTCCTTCCCTTTCTCAGATGAGGAAATTAAGACAAGGAATTCAGAAAACCTGACTGAGATCACACTAGCCAAAGATAGACCGACAATGTGTGGAGCCTGCATTTCAGTCAAGCTGGGGGTCTCTCATGTCTCTAGCACTCTTCTAGTTACTGTGATATGAGAACAAAATAGAACAACCCCTGCCCACAAGAATTGGTATCTAACTGGGAAGAAAAGATACACTTATTGAATGGTTATCAGCAAGAGAGCATGATACATGCTTAGAAAAAATGTCCAGGCCAGGTACGGTGGCTTAGGCCTGTAATCCCAGCACTTTAGGAGTCTGTGAGAGAATTGCAGTGGTTCAAGACCATCCCGAGCAACATAGCAAGACCCCATCTCTACAAAAAATTTTAAAATTAGCCAGACACTGTGCCACATGCTTGTAGCCCTGCCTACTCTGGAGACTGAGGTGAGGGGATCGCTTGAACCTAAGATTTCAAGGCTGCAATGGGACATGATTGTGCCATCGCGCTCCAGCTTGGGCAACAGAGCAAGACGCTGTCTCTAAACTAAAGATAAAAATAAAGAACTTGCTATGGGCCAGACCTTGAGCTAAGGTCTTTACATACATTACCTCATTTAATCCTCAACAAGAGACTGAAACTTATAGTTAACATATCCAAAGTCATACTGCTAGGGAGTGGTGGCATCAGGACTAGAAGACAAGCCATTAGGTCCCAGAGTCCAGGTTCATGGTGCAGTGGTTCTCTCCCTGGCCATACATTTGTATCACCTAGGAAGCGTTAAGAAAAGTTCTTGTGCACATCCTACACCAAACCCAGAATCAGAATCTCTGGGGAATGAAGTCAGAGCACCGCTTATTGTTCTTAAGTCCTGCTCAGGTAGTTCTAAGGTCCAGCCAGCATGGAAACCACAGCTATTTCATGCACTCAGAGACTCTGGGGTAGGGTCTGGCATCTTTAAAGCAATCAGCCCAGGTGATCTGATACAGGAGGTCCACAGCCCCAGTTTTAGAAAACCTAGTCCAGGGCAGTGGTTCTCAAATGTTAGCATGCATCAACACCACCTGGAGGGCTTCTGAAGTATTTGCTGGACCCACCTTCAGCATTCCCGATTTAGGAAGCGAAGGGTAGAGCCTAAGAATCGGCATTTTAAACTAATTTCCAGGAGATGTTGATGATGCTGATCCAGAGAGACTACACTTTGAGAATCACTTTGATTTTTTTGACAAATCCCAGAGGGAAGACAGGGAGATAAGTAGTCATTTGTGTATCTCTGTACATATCTCTATTATAAATATATAGGAATTTGTTCATTCTCTCTTTTGATAAACTTTTGTAAATTTCCACAGTGTATCATCCACGATACAAAATTCTGAGATTGGAATATGCATCCTGCTCTCAAGGAGCTTATAACTTAGAATCACAATTACATGCTGTGCTGAAGAACATAAGAGTCCATGAGCACCCAAGGAAGGGAGTGCTCAATTCTGCATGAGAATGAGTGAGGGTAAATAAAGATTGGCTTCACAATGGCAGTGATGCTTGGGTTAAATATTAAGTCAAGTAGAAGCTGCCCCGATTGACAGGGTGGAGAAGAACATCTCAGGTAGCCTTGGAGATGTCAAGCCATCAAAAGGCTGGGACACAGGCAGGCGTGATGTCTCAGCCTGTATTCCCAGCACTTTGGGAGACCAATCGAGAGGATTGCTTGAGCCCAAGGATTTGAGACCAGCCTGGGCAACTTGGTGAGACAGAGTTGCTACAATAAACCAAAAAATTAGCCAGGGGTGGTGGCCCATGCCTGTAGTCCCAGCCACCTGGAAGGCTGAGGCAGAAGGATCACCTGAGCCCAGTATGTCGAGGCTACAGTAGCCTTGAGTGTGCCACTGCATTTCAGCCTGGATGACAGAATGAGACTTCAACTAAAAAAAAGGCTGGCATAAGGGGTACAAGGCTGTGTGGGGTGACAGGAGTTCAGGCAGAGCCCAGAAATGACCACTGAGGATGTAAAGGGGGTCCAGGTTTTACACTGCAGATGATAGGGAGTACTCACATGATTTCAAGTAACACAATAAGATTTTCTTTTAAGAATAACCACTCAAACTGTAATATGGAAAACAAATAGGGACAAGATTCGAGTCAAGGAGACAAGTTAGGAGAGAGTCCAGGCAAAGGAAGATTAGGGTATGAGCTAAGGTAGTTGCCATGGATGGGAAGAAAAAGGGGTGGACATCTTGGATTTTGTGGAGGTAAAATCAGCAGCAAATAGAATATAAGGCCTAGAATGATTCCCAAGTTTCTGGCGTGGGTGACCAGTGAACAATGTAGCTATTACAGAGAAAAAAATAGGAGGAAGAGGGAGTTTGGGGAGAAGTAACAATAGTTAACATGTATGGTACAATATATATTAGGTAATACTAAGCCAAGTGTCTTACAAGTATTATCTATTTTAATCTACAAATGAGGCTGGAACTCCAAATAAGCCTCAGAGAAAAATAACACCTTACCTAAGGTTGTCCTACAGCCAGAAAGTGGTGGAGCAGGCAGGATGATTAGAAGGCAAGACCAATGAAATAGAACTGCTTCTGGAGGAAGGAGATGAACACCCTCATAAATGATAATGAGAGGACTTAAGATAGCATAATGCAGCACTGCCTTCTCTGAGACTAGACGAGAGGTGAGAGAGAATGCAGATGTTGAAAAGGTTGTATATGTGAGGTGGGTCGTTATAGTCGTTATATGTCCCTAAACACCTCCATGGTGTGTATGCTGACACATTTACAGACAGGGGAGGGTGATGGGACAGGATGCATGAGGAGCTGCTGGATGAAATGACACAATTATGGAGATCAAACCTCTGCAAACGTATAGTCTCCAACCTTCAATGGATCTTCAAAAGAGTGTAAATTTTCACTAGCCATACTTAGCAGTGAGGGCGTAGATATAGAGAAGGTGAAAGTAGGAGTGGGATTTGCAGGGAGAAAATGCTTGGGATTTACAGTGAGAAAGGGTTGAGGGTGGTGACCCCATCCATGGCTTCTAGGCCAGTATCTATTAAATCCTATGTCAGAACTCATCACTGGGTCATAAAATCAATTTAATGGGTCACATCCAGCACTTAAAAAAAATTAAGTTAAATAGAATGGAACAGAAAATAACAGTTATCACATTTAGTAACTTTTGTTTTGGTTAAATACATGCACGTATGCATTAAGTTGTGACATAAAATATACTTTTCATTATAAGATATGGTCACAAAGTTTGAACACCATTAGTCTAGGCTATACCAAAAAGGAAGTCGTGTTAGTCACCAGAGTTTCTGGTGAATATTCTGATTGCCCTCCTGTCGGGTTCATGACAGAATTGTTCTTTCTTGTTTTCATTGAAGTTAGGCATAGCCAAATGACTTGTTTGGGCCAATGAAAAGTGATCAGAAGAGATAGGAATCTGACTTTAGAGCAAGTACATGGTTAGCCACATCTCTTTTGTTCTGTCCCTGCATTGGGCAATGTTCTGGATGTCATTCGTCCAACAGCCTGAGTCCCAAAGCAAGGAGACATGGAGCACATCCTCCAGCCAATCCACAAGAGATATGTTATACAGATAACAAATAAACTTCTGTTGCCATCAACCATTAAGATTTAGGGCTTATTTATTACTGCAGCATAACTTAACCTATTCTGTCTGATTTAGAATTCAAATCTAAAAGGACATAATGATCCAAGAGAGAATGGAAGGATCAAATAACATCTTTGGCCAGGTGCAGTGGCTCTTGCCTATAACCATAGCACTCTGGGAGGCCGAGGTGGGAGGACCGTTTAAGCTCAGGTTTTTAAAAGCAGCCTAGGAAACATAGTGAGTCCTCATCTCAGCAAAAAATAAAACAATTAGTCAGGCATGTTGTTGCATGTCTGCAGTCCCAGCTGCTGGGGAGGCTGAGGAGGAAGGATAGCTTCAGCCCAGGATGTTGAGGCTGCTGTGAGCCATGATCATGCCACTGCACTCCAGTCTGGACAAACAGAGTGGGACTTTAACTAAAAAAAAAAAAAAAATGCACATAGGTACCCAATACGTTCTGATAGTCTATCAGAAAATAGATGGCAGGTAATTGAGTGGAAAGTATATAGTACAACAGTGAAAAGTAGATATAATAGAAATAGAATTGTTGATAGAAGCCATGAAGAGGGACTCAAGCTGCTGCTTTCAAAATGAATTTAAGGATGAGCAGAGGGAAGTGGAAAACAGAATAAGCCAAGGGCAGTAAGAATAGTATTCACGATGGGGGTTGGAAAAGAAATGAAACCCAGTCTCACCAGAACAGATTGTTCATGTTAGAGTAGAAGAGAATATACCTGGGAAAGGAGGGTAGGACCCAATTTTACAGGATCTTCAGATTTATATAGAAATGTTCATAATTAAATTAAAATATGGAAAGTTCTTAGCACCAAGTCTACTCATAATGGAAGGCTTGACTCATGTTAGTTGTTGTTGCCAACATTGTTGATACTTCTGTGCAATTGAAGAGCCATGGGAGAGTTTTAAGAAGAGATGCCCCATGAAAGCAGTGCTTTAAACTAAGCTGGCTGGTGGACTGAAGAGAGAACAGCTAAATAGGAGAAAACTAATGAGGTGGGGGTCCAGGAGGGAGGCTATGAGAGAAGACGAAGGAAAAAATAAATTCTACTGCAACTAGTGTTTTTTGTCTGGTGCCATTTCTTCACAAGATGCCAAGTGAATACTCACAAGAGCAAAATCTTTCCACATTAAGAACCTGTGAGGTAGGTGCAGAGGCACATGCCTGGAGTCTCAGCTACACAGGAGGCTGAGGCGAGAGGATTATTTGAGCCCAGGAGTTCAAAGCCAGCCTGGGAAACTCAGAGAGCTGCTGTCTCAAACAAACAAACAAACAAGCAAACAAACAGAAAAGGAAAAGAACAACAATAACAAAAAGAACCTGTAAAAGTAGGGTTCAATAATCGTATAAGGCATTTAGGGATTATCCCAGCAGTCTCCGGGGTGATTCTGTGCTTTTGTGAAAGTGTAATTGGGCAACAGAGGGATCATTTATTCAACATTTAACCTGCTCCACTTAGTCCCTGAATCCCTACTGTTACCCACAGGAATAGCTTGGAAAGCATCTTCATTCCTCAGAAACACTGCCTTTATAAACTCCACCTAATGCCATAGACTCTACCCAACATACCAGCTGAGAATGAAGCCTGCAACTTCTGGAGAGAAGACAGAGTCAGTCAGTCTCAGGGTAACTTTCCTCCCTCACTCAGATAGGGATGCCCCCACTTCTGCAAAGAAGACAAGCATTCCAGCATGTCTGAGAACATTAGCCAGTGGCACCAAGGTTGACTGGCCTTCTTTCAAAAGTTTCTTAATTAGTTGACTTCTACCACATAACTATATAGTGCTACAGGTTAGAGCAGGCAATTTACAAACAGTCTCTGTGGTTCTTAATGGCACTGTACAGCAGGGTAATCTTGGGCAGCTTCTAAAGTGTTTTGTGTCTCAGTTTGTTGCTCTGTGTGGCAGGAAAACAATCATATTCACTTCAGAGGGAAGATACAAGTCTTAACTAATGTTTGCAAAACACTTTGACATCCTCTAATGAAAGTGCCATATCTAGGTGACATGTAATTAGAGGCAGTTTTGTACCTATGATCTTTGAGAAAAGAAACGTATATAGAGGCAATAATTTACACGTCTATAATTGTTGTTCATTCAGGGATCAAATTCTTGACAAATACATATCACCATCCTAACATTCTGGTTAGGAAAGCAAATCTTTAATAGCTAAAAATAAAATGCATAAAATTACCACATTACCTTCTGCTTCTATAGCCAAGGAGACATTTTCCTCTTCTACCAGACCAGACAATCTGGGATCCATTCCAACTTATTTAAACACATCGGGGGGTGGGGGGCAGGCGAAACAACAGACTCAAAAAGGTAAATGACTTGCCCAAGGTCAATCTAAATTTGGCCCCAGAAACTTTTGTTTTAATTCTACAGCTCTAATTTTTCTTTCTCAGAATAGTCCAAATTGATCAATTAAGTCACCAAAAATAATTTAAAAGCAGAAAGTATTTTTTTCTGGTTAAAATATCAGACTTTTTAGAAATAGAAGTTATTCTCTCTGCCAACCAGGGGAAGGAGACTCTTGAAACTTTTTAATAAGTGGATATGAGCCAATGACCTCTCTTCCAAAATATTTTAGTTTTTGCAAGTAATGTTCCCTCCATATCTGGAAAAGAGCATTTCTAAATACATAGCAGATTTCTCATATTTTCTCTGGAAGCCTTCCCCAAGCTGTTTCACAATAGGAGGCTTGCTTCTAAAGCCCATGATGATCTTGCAAAGCAAAATTCTCACAATGCGTTCGGCTTCATGGCCCAGAGACTGTAGCATGTGGACAGTCTGGGACCAAGGAATTGTCTTGAAAATCTCCACATCTTTACATTTAAAGTCCCATCAATATGCTCTTCCATCAAAAAGAGCTTTGTGACAGGTAAGGTCATTTTCTTTCATCTCACTTGCTAATAAAAAAATGTGAAAGAACTGTGATTTTGCTCTGAAAATACCAAGATTTATAGACAATAGCTACTTAGATACTGACAGTCATTTTCCTCCAAGGTAAATGTACAGTCCATCAGTGCAGTAACACATTTTATAAGATTCCTGTAGCAATATTCCTGAGAAGGAAATTTAATTACAAGAATATTTACCTAATTTTAGTAGGTTTTAGTTATAGTGCAATATACGAAACTTAAACAAGGCACTAGACTTATTTAAGTATGGTATTGTGAATAATATCCTATTATTTAGTTATTTTGTTTTTATTTAGTTTTTAGTATAAATATATATTCATATTGACCAATCCCCTTTCCAACAGGAAATTGTAGTAATTTTTGATGGGGGGGTTTGGGGAGGGAGATTCTGGATGGAAAATTGCTAATTCTTAGAAAAGAAACATTAAGATGTTTCTCCCTTGATAATCCACATAATGTGTTTTTACTTCAGTGAAATGAAAATAGCATTAATTATAAGTACATTTAGAGATTCCATTACGCTATACAATTTTTAAAATCCTGATTAAATGGTATTATAACCCTGAAATATACAATTGACTCTTTATTATTTAATTCAGGGGTTGGCAGCACCAGCCACAAAGCAGAGTCACAGGAAGGGCACCATAACTTCACACTTATGGTGATTCTCATATGTGGAAAGCAGACCTGGTAACAAAATCCAGGCTTGGAAAAATTAGCCAGGCATGGCAGTACAAGCCTGTAGTCCCAGCTACTCAGGAGGCTGAGGTGGGAGGATCACTTGAGACCAAGAACCTAAGGATACAGTAAGCTATGATTACACCACTGCATTCCAGTCTGGGTGACAGAGTGAGACTGTCTCAAAAAATGAATGAAAATAACAAACAGACTTGGAGTGCATGTGGTTCCTGGTGTTGCTTTTCCAGAAAGACTTTTATCATAATAGTATTTTTTAGGAGCGTAAATGGAGGAGAAAAGAAACACTTCTGTTGTTGGACAAGGAATACTATATAGGGGTGGGGGGAACCAAGGATGTGCCTACTATGTTACACAGGTGTGCCCTTTTCCTCCTGGGAACCTCACAGACTTCTCCTTCTCCCCAGTGACTGTGTGGGTATTACACACTTATGCTTGGGTTTAAACTCCAGAACCACACCTACTAGCTTTGCAACCATGCTAAGCTACTTAACCCTTCTCTACCTTAGTGCCCTCATTTGTAAAATAGTTATTAGGACTTACCTCATAGTGTTGATGTGATAGTTAAATAAGGTGATACATGTAAAATATATGTAGAATACTGCTCAACATGCAATGAGAACTCATGTATTAGTCACTTGTATTATTAATATTTCTATTTAAAAATTAAACAGTTTTTAAACCATTTTTAAACTAGCTGCTTGCATGCAAAATTATAATTACTGCTATCATTTCTAAGCAAATATGATATCACTAGCCTTTTCCCACCACTTCGACCACATCCTCAACTATTTGGAGCTCACTTACAGAACACAGACATGTCAGACACAGGCATAAATAGAATACAAGTCATCTATGATAAGTACATGATTGAGGGTCACACAAAGTGCTGGGGATGCAGAATAGAGCGAGCAATTATGTCTAATTGGAGGAATCAAGGAACACTTTACAGAGGAAGTGACATGGGAGCTAAATCTTAAAGTCTTTACACAGTGTTTTGAAGCGGGGAGAGGTGTTAAGGAAAGAATCTCCTGCAGGACATGAAAACCCACTGTCTGGTGGGAAAGAAGCAAGAGAGAAGGAAAAGGAAATGAGAAGAGAGCCTAGAGAGTTGGGGCCCATATTGTAGAGAGCTGTGTGAGTGAGGCAAGCATGATGACGTGTGATGGTTAATTTTATGTATTAACTTGACTGGACTACAGGGTGCCCAAACATTTGGTCAATCATGAATCTGAGCGTGTCTGAATGTGATTAACATTTGAATCAATAGACTGAGTAAAGCAGACTGCCCTTGCTAATGTGGGTGAGCCTCACCCAATCTACTGAAGGCTTTAATAAAACAAAAAAACTGGTCTTCAGGTGAGTGAAGGGGAATTCGTTCTGCCTAACTGCCTGCAAGCTGGGACATCACTTTTTTTCTGCCTTCAGATTCAGACTGAAACATTGACTCTCCCTGAGTCTGAAGCATGCTGGTCCTTAGGACTGGAACTACACTATCAGCGCTCCCAGGCCTTCAACTTGCTGACTAGACTTGGGACTTCTCAACCTCCGTAATCACGTGAGCCAATACTTCATAATAAATCTCTTTATGTGAAAGTGTGTGAATATATGTTTTCTTCCTATTGGTCTATTTCTCTGGAGAACCCTGACTATTGCAGGGGAGAAGTATTCAAGTGTCCCTAGTCATGGCTCACTTTCTCAGTTGTCTTCCGAGGACAATTCTGTGACTGCACATGAATTATGTGACATATTGCCAGGACTAATAGGTAAAGCTGCAAAATGAAGGAAGAGAGAAGGGGGCAGATTGATTAACCAAAGTGGCAGCATAGGCTTCTCTTTAAAAAGACTCAGCTGAAAGGCAGAGGAAAGAGGATAAAGCAAAGGTGGACAGTTATGAGGAGGGGTTAGCAAAAAGAGATGAGGGAGGGAATGTAGCTTAGTAACTTGAAAGAGAAAGCTGTACAGAGGATCTGGGGGAAGGTTTGCTGTGAGCTGCAGGGGAAGATTTTGCCATGCAATTCACCCTGTACCAGGAGGCTTCAATGAACATCAACACTTTGTTTGAAGTCCAATTTGTGTTTGAGATGAATTACCATGCTGAAGGAGGCTTTCAGAAAGAAGCAAAAAAAAAAAAAAACCCAATTCTATTTGAGTTGTTCAAAATAAGCCCTTCAGAAAAGATTAAAATGTTAAATTTAAAAAAACCTAATGTTTCAATAAAAAAACTACTAGAACTGATAAATAAATTCAGAAAAGTTGCAAGATACAAAATCAATGTACAAAAAGCAGTATCATTTGTATTTGCCAACAGTGAATAATCTGAGAAAGGAGGCAAGAAATTAATCCCATTTACAATAGCTACAAATAAAATAAAATACCTAGGAATAAACTTAGACAAGAAGTGAAAGATTTCTGCAATGAAAACTATAAAACACTGATGAAAGAAATGAAAGACAACACAAAAAGATGGCAATATATTCCATGTTCATGCATTGGAATAATCAATATTATTGTCAAAATGTACATACTACCCAAAGCAATATATATAATCAATGAAATTCCTATCACTATTCCAATGACATTTTGCAAGAAATAGAGAAAATCATCCTAAAATTTATATGAAACTACAGAAGACCCATTATAGCCAAAGCAATCCTAAACAAAAAGAACAACACTGGAAGCATTACACTACCTGACTTCAAAAAATACTAAAGAGCTATAGTAACAAAATCAGCATGATACTGGCATAAAAACAGACACATAGAACAATGGTACAGAATAAAGCACCCAGATATAAATCCACACGTTTACAGCCAACTCATCTTAAACAAAGGTGCCAAGAGAATACGATGGAGAAAGAACAATTTCTTCAATAAATGGTCTGTAGGTACAGGATGAGAGGTCTGAGGCAACCATGGCCTAGGGCAGTTTAGATTTGGTTTATCAATATCTTAAAGTTTCAGAAATACCTCAGAGTTGTACAGGGCCAGGAATTAAGAGATACAATACCAAAAAAGGAAGAAAAAAATTCCACTAATGATATCAACAATTGGACAAAGGATAATATTAATGATACCCCCTTACATGCTCCTCTGGCAGTTCATTTGAGATGTGTGTGGGGCGTGGGTTTTCTTTGAAAATAGAAATATGTTTTTGAAGGAAGCCTTGACTTTATTGCAGCCAAGAGTATACTCAATGTAGCTTAAATAATCAGCAACTAGTCTTAGTAAAAGTAATTAATTAATTAATTAAACGATCCTGGGAAAACTGGATAACCATACACAGGAAGCTAGATCCCTATTTCTCAACATATGCAAAAATCAAATCAAAATGGATTAAAGACTTAAATCTAAGACCTGAAACTGTGAAACTACTAGAAGAAAGCACTCCAAGACGTTGTTCTGGGTAAAGATTTCTTGAGTAAGACCTCAAAAGCACAGGCAACCAAAGCAAAAATAGACAAATGGGATTACATCAAGCTAAGAAGCTTCTGCACAACAAAGGAAACAGTCAACAAAGTGAAGAGACAGCCTATTGAGTGGGAGAAAATATTTGTGAACTACCCTTCTGACAAAGGATTAATAGCCAGAATATACAAGGAGTTCAAATAATAGGAAAAAGATCTATTTTTAAGATGAACTTGTGATCTAAATAGACATTTCTTAAATGAAGACTTAAAAATGGACAATAGGTATATGAAAAAAATGCTCAACATCACTAATCATTCAATTTGCTACATGCAACCATGTAGCAAATTAAAACTACAATGAGATATCATTTCACCCCAGTTAAAAGGGCTTTTATCAAAAAGACTAGTGGTGGGAATGTAAAGTAGTACAGCTACTATGGAGAACAGCAGTTCCTCAAAAAACTAAAACAGAACTACCATATGCTCCAGTAATGTCACTAGTGGGCTTATATCCAAAATTGGGAAAATCAATATATCAAAGAGTATCTACACTCCCGTATTTATTGCATCACTATTCACAATGGCCAAGATATGGATCCAACCCAAGTATTAGCCAGGATGACATTGAGCTGCATAACAGAAACTCAGTCAACCATGGCTTAGTTAAATATGAGATTGTATTCTTTCCCATAACAATAAGTACAGAGAGGCTGATAACCAAGGCAAGTGAAAAAGCTCCACAAAGTGTCAAGGTAGTCCTGCCATCTGTTTGCTTTGCCATCCACCTGCATGATTACAATATGGCTGCTGTCTTATGAATCATTGTGTCTATTCAGGAAGAAAGAAGTAGAAAAGGTTAAAGCATGCTTCCAGTTGAGCCTGTGCTTTATACTAGGAAATCATGGTTTTTCCAAAGCATATATCTCATTGGGTATAAGAAAAGCCTGGAAGGGAGAGTGAGAGGGGTTGAGGGAGAAGAAATTATTTGGTGAGTACAATGTACACTATTCAGGTGATGGCTACACTAAAAGCCTAGACTTCACCACTATGCAATATATCCATGTAACAAAACTGCACTTGTACTCCATAAATAAATAAATAAATAAGCAAGTCTGAGAAAATTAATGCTTTATTTGGTGTTATGGTCTGAATGTGTGTGCCCTTCCAAAATTTGTATGTTGAAATCTTAATACCCAAGGTGATAGTATTAGAAGGTGGAACCTTTACGAAGGGATTAGGTCATGGAGGTGTAAACCTCATGAATGAGATTTGTCTTCTTATAAAAGAGGCCCAAATGAGTCCCCTCACCCCTTCTGCCATGTAAGGTTACGGCAGAAAGATGACTATCTAGGAGACAAGCCCTCACAGACACAGAATCTATTGATGCCTTCATCTTGGACTCCCTAGCCTGGAGGACTGTGAGAAATAAATGCCTGTTGTTTGTAAGTGCCCAGTCTAAGATATTTTGTTAAACCAACCCAAATGGACTAAGGCATCTGGGTTTTATTTCCCATACAAAATATTTATTTGGAAGAAATTTCTTGATTAGTCAATCCAGATAGAAGCTAAAACCTTGAGTGGATCTGAAGTAGGACAGGACTGGCCTGCATGAGAAGATACAATGCTTACTTGCTCTCAAAACAGACATGGAGAGACTGAGAGGAAGAGAGAAGGGTCAGTAAAATAGTGGGGCAGTGCACATCATGTCTTTCCACCTTGATCGCTCCAACATTTTCAGTAAAAGGGTACTACTCGTCCTCCTCCCTGTCCCCCCAAAATCACAAAAATTTTATTGTCCATGGATTTCTCATGAAACCAGTGAGGGTATGAAATTTTGCTTGGAGCATAAAAAATCTTCTTGATTTGGAGAGCATGGAGACAGAATCAGAAAGAAGTATGCCACTAGAAATCTTAGGAAAGGTCTCTGGAAATACCTTACTCAACCACACATACTGCTGGGCGCAGTAGTTTGTCCCTGTAATCCTATCGTTTTGGGAGGCAGAGACGAGAGGATTGCCTGAGTTCAGCGGTTCAAAACCAGCCTGGGCAACTTGGCAAGACCTCATATCTACAATAAATCAAAAAATTAACCAGGCGTGGTGGCACATGCCTGTGGTTCCAGCTACTTGGAAGGGTGAGGTGGAAGAATCACCTGAGCCCAGCCGGTGGAGGCTGCGGTGGCCATGAGTGTGCCACTGCACTCCAGCCTGGGAGACAGAGTGAGGCTCCTACTAAACATACACAAACACACCCAAACACCAAAAAAGACAAAAAAGCCTGCATTCAGAATTTTAAAAAACATTTTTACGTTATACCAACTCTCATCAGAACTCCAAATCCAAAGCTTCAACTACTGTAATAAACCTGCATTTATTTTCACTATTTTCTTTGATCCTGAGTCAAAATGGAAGGCATATTGATGACTATCAGCTATATTCTGTAGATGAAAATATGTGTGGTATTTGAATACAATCTCTTACATTTGCTTGGCAATGCTCTTCCTTGCTGGACACATAGGTGATGCCTCATCGATACTTATTCCAACACAAATTTTCCTGTACTTGTGTTCTACTGCTATGTGACAAATTATCATAAATCTAGTGGCTTTTAAAAACACACTTTTATTTGATCTTGCAGTTTCCATGGGTCAGGAATTTAGACACTGCTTGTAGAAATCCTCTGTTTAGGGTCTCACTGGACACATTCTCATCTGGAGGCTCAACTGGGGGAAGAACCCATTTCCTCATGACCATATGACTGAGGGCCCTGAATTTTTGCTGGAAGTTGGATGGAGGCCTCCCTCAGGTTCTAGAGACTGCCTGAAGTTCTATGGCATGCAGGCTTTCTCAATATGGCTGCTTATTCATCCAGCGGGGAGAATCTCTGTCTCTGGTCTGCTAAATTGGAGTCTTATATAACGTAACATAGTTACAGAAGTGATGATCCATCAACTTTATAACATAACCTATTACTGGAGTGACAGCCCATCTTTTAAAAATATTTTTGTTGGAAGCAACTCTAGGAGATGGGAATCAATGGGAGTAACTATGGCATCTATCTGACACAACCCATACAATGTCATACAAATTGTCAACTAAATGTCAACTAAACTTTTCTATAGCAAGTGATTGTATAAAAGCCCTTAATCATTTCTCCCGTATATACACGTGTGTGTGTGTGTGTGTGTGTGTGTGTGTGTGTGTGTGTGTGTGCGTGTGTAAAACATATCATTTATCATGGAGCTTAAGAGAACAGTGTATGAAGTTAGACACCTGGTGTCTCAAATATCTACCGTGATGTAACTACTTCCAAATGTAGTAACGTAAAACAATGACTGTTTAATCTCCCTCATGAGTTGGTGAATAAGTATTTGAACAGGGCACAGCAGAGATAGCTTATCTCTCCTTTACCAGATGTCTGCTGGAGCTGGGATGATCAAGAAGGTATTTTTACACACATGTCTGCAGCCTCAGCTAGAATGGCTCAAATGACTGGGGGCTGACTGGAACAGATGACTGGGCTCATATCTGTGGGGCGTCAGTTCTTGTTGTTGGCTGAAGTTCTCAATTCCTACAGTTTCAGGTACTCTCCATGTCCATGTGGACTCTCCACATGATCTTTCCATGGGATCTGTCCAGCAGAGCAGCTAGGCTCCTGGAGACAGGAAATTAGAAAGTTTTCTTAAGGCCCGGGTTTGGAAGTCCCAGAAAGTCAGTTCTGCAGCATTCTACTGGTCAAAGTCAGTCTTTATGCCTCCATTGTCTCTTTCATGTCTTCTTATACTGTCTTGGACCCCACAGTGCAATGTTGAATACAGATGATGATGATATGCATATTTGCCTCATTTCTGATTTTAAAGAACTACTTCTAATGTTTCCCCATTTAAGATGATGTTGGGACTGAGTACTTGATAAATACTTATATCAGGATAAAGAAGCACCCTTCCATTTCTATTTTCTAAGTGTTTATTTTTGTTTGTTTTTATTTTTTTGAGTCAAAGTCTCACTCTGTCACCCAGGCTGGAGTGCAGTGGCATGCTCACAGCCACCACAGCCTCGACTTTCTGGGCTCAGGTGATCCACCTCAGCCTTCCAAGTAGCCGGAACTACAAGAACACACCACCACACCCAGCTAATTTTTTGATTTATTGTAGAGATGAGATTTCGCCATGTTGCCCAGGCTGGTCTCAAACCCCTGGGCTCAGGCCTCCCAAAGTGCTGAGATTACAGGCGTGAGCCACCACACCTGGTTCTAAGTGTTTATCTTTAATGATGAACACTTTTCCTGCAAGCTTTGAGATAATCATATGGATTTTTCTCTTATACTGTATAAATGTGGTGAATTTTGCTTATGGGATTTTCTTTTTTTAATATTTATTTATTTTAATTTTTTATTTTAAAGATGTGGGGTATAATTCAGGGTTAGGTATACAAACATTGATTATGCAGGTACCCTTGTTGAAGAGGTGTGCCCCTCCCTCCCATAGCAGTTTCCCTCAACTGCCATTTCCACCCCCACCTCTCCTGGCAGTTTCCCACTACTGCCAATCCCTTTCTTATATTAAGCCATATTGCATATCTGGAATAAATCCAACTTGATTCTTGTGTACTATTTTTTATACACTGTTGGACTCAACTTGCTAATATTTTATTTAAGGTTATTGTATTCATATTCACTAGTGAAGTGGGCCTGTAATTTTACTTTCTCTTAATGAGTTTATGATTTCATTTTGAAGGTTATACTGGCTTTCTAAAACAATCGGGCATTATTCTCTCCATTTCTATTACATGAAATAATTTGCATATTTTATCTATTCCTTAAAAATTTCATAGAACTTTTCTATAAAACCATCAATGTTTCTTCTGTGGGGAGATGTTTTCAACTGACAAATAAAATTTTACATATGAATAGTGTACAACATTCTGTTTTGATAGACGTATACATTATGGAATGACTAAATCAAGCTAATTAACATATCCATTTTCTCTCATATTGTCATGATTTGAATGTATGTGTCACTCCAAAATTTATATGTTGAAACTTAAACCCCAAGGTAGTGATGTTAAGATGTGAGGTCGTTTGGGAAGTGATTAAGTCATGAGTACTCAACCTTCATGAATGGGATTAATGTCCTTATCAAATAGATTTCAGATAACTTCTTGGCCCTTCTATCTCATCTGCTATGTGAAGACACAGTATTCATCCCTTTTGACCTTACATTATATGAGGATGCAGCAAGAGGCACCATCTTAAAAATTTGCTAGATACTGAAACTGCTGGAACCTTGATCTTGGACTCCCCAGTCTCTAAAACTCTGAGAAATAAATTTCTATTGCTTATAAATTCCCCAGTTCATAGTATTTTGTTATAGCAGCAGGAACAGACTACAATATATCTTACCTTTTTTGTGGTAAGAATACAAAAAATATGCTTAGAAATTTCCAAGTATACAATACATTCCTGTTAAGTACAGTCACCATGCTGTACAATAGACCTCTTGAACTTATTCCTCTTATCTAACTGAAATTTTGGATCCTTTGACCAACATCTCTCCAATTTCTTCTTCTGCCCCCAGTTCCTGGTAACCACTAATTGATTCTGCTTCTATTAGTTTAAATTTTTTAGATTCCACATAAGTGGAATCATGCAATATTTCACTTTTATGTGCCTGGCTTTATTTCACTTAACATAATAACCTCCAGGTTTATCTGTGTTGTTGTAAAGAACAAGATTTCCTTCTTTGTTGATGCTGAATAATATTTCATTGTGTACATTTACACCACATTTTCTTTATTAACTAATTCATCAGTGGGACACATAGGTTGATTCCATGACTTGACTATGGTGAGTAATACTGCAATGAATATGGGAGTACTGATCTCCGATTTCATTTCTTTTGAATATATATCCAGTAGTGGGCTTGCTCAGTCATATGATAGTTCTTTTTTTTTTTTTTAAGTCAGGATTTTTCTCTGTCATCCAGGCTGGAGTGCTGTGGTACAATGATGGCTTACTGAAAACTCAAACTCCTGGGCTGGAGTGATTTTCTCACCTCAGTCTCCTGAGTAGCTGGAACTACAGATGTACACCCCATGCCTGGCTGTTTGTTTGTTTGTTTGTTTATAGAGACGGGATCTCACTATGTTAGCAAGGCTGATCTCAAACTCCTGGCTTCTAGCCATCCTCCTACCTTGGCCTCCCATCTATTTTTATTTTTTAGGAAACTCCACACTGTTTTTTTGTTGTTGTTGTTGTTTTAAATCATAGTTATACTAATTTACATTCACACTAACAGTGTATAAGGGTTACCTTATCACCATAGCCACATCAGCAATTATCTTTTGTCTTTTTTATAATAGCCATTCTATAGATGTGAGGTGATATCTCATTGTGGTTTTCATTAGCATTTCCCTGATGATTGGTGATATTGAGCATTTTTTCATATATCTACTAGCCATTTGCACGTCTTCTTTTGAGAAATGGTTATTCAGTTTCTTTCCCATTTTTTAATTGACTTATTTGTTTTGTGAGAAAATTTTAACCACTTTTTCAATTACTTCAATTACAGTAATTGTTTAAGATGATTCACATCTTTCAACTCCTCTAGTAAATTATATTTTTTCTAGGATGTTATCCTTTTTGCCTAACTTTGCAAAATCATTTGCATGGATTGTTGATAATGTTCTCTTATTGTTTAATCTCTATCTTAATTATGTCCCTCTTTTCATTCATAAAATTGATTACAACCTCTTCCTTCTCTTCAGTGGTTTGTTTATATTGTCGGTTGTTTTGAAAAATTAACTTTTGTCTTTGTTGGTCTTTACTGAACCTTTATTTTCTATTTCACTTTTATTGTATTTTTTTCCTTCTATTTTCTTTGGGTATATTGTCTTATTCTCTCATCAATATCTTAAAATACATTTATCTTATTACTTTCAAGCCTTTGCTAAATTTCCTAGAAGTACAATTTTTCTTGTATCCCCTAGGTTTTCTACATAGTAATCATCATTCATTTCTAGGTTTAAAAAAAATTCTACTTTTTAAGAAAACTATGATTTATTTGGCAAAGTATTTTATATTTTGAAATGTACAAAGCCTTACATTTTTGTGCTTTTGTAACTAACTTCTTACCTAGTTACATTGGGGTCAGTGAAAATGGTACATATTATAATTAGTCTTCAAAATTTATTGGGGCTTTTTTAATGGTCTAGTGTGTTAATAGTTTTTGAAAATATTCCAAAATTTCTTGATAAAAATATTTATCCCCTAATTGTTGAATACAGAGCTCTATATTTATACATTAGTTTTTTATTAATTGTACTGTCAAATTTTTAAAAATATCTTTGCTGCTTTTTGTCTGCTTGGTCTAAAAAAACAGTTAAGAGCAATTTCTTCAAATCTTCCACAACTACTATTGATATGTATCCATTTTTTTCCTGTGGAACTGCTAGTATGTTTTGAGACTATTTACTCAGTACATACATGCATAAAATCATATAATGACCCTATGCATCCCTAAAAATACTTTTTTATCTTCAGGTCCATTTTATCTGCTAGTAATATAGACATAGTAGCTTTCTTTTGACTTTGCCCAGTTTGTCTTTTTTCATTTTTTTGCTTTTAAATTATGTGTATCTTTATTTCAGATGTGTCCCTTATAAACAGTATATCTGGAGTTTTTGAAATATAGTCAATCTTTGTATTTTAATTCTAAACTTAATCCATTTATATTTGATATTATTGCTGATATATTTAGACCGAATTTGTTATTTTAGATCGCCCCTTTCTTTCTTTCTTTCTTTCCTTTTCTTTTCTTTTCTTTTTTTTTTTATTTAGTTGCAGACTCACTCTGTGGCCCAGGCTGAAGTGCAAAGGCATACTTAACGCCACTACAGCATGACCCATGCTGGGCTCAGGCGATCCTTCTGCCTCAGTCTTCCAAGTAGCTGAAACTACAGATATGTGCCACCGTTTCTGGATAAATTTTTTTTTTTTTGAAAGCAGGATTTATTGAGAGGACAGAAAAGCTCCCACAGTGGGAGGGGACCTAAAGGGGTTGTCAACTTTTTGATTTATTGTAGAGACATGATCTCACCAAGTTTCTCAGACTAGTCTCAAATTCCTGGGCTCAGGCAATCCTTTCACCTCTACCTCCCAAAGTGTTGGAATTACAGGCGTGAGCCACTGCTCAGTTTAACTTTTTCCTTTTTGGAAGTTAATCTACCCACTCATCCCTCATTACAAGAAAAGAAATTTAGCATACTTTCACATCTTTTACCCATTACTCCCTTTAACCAAACCCCCTCACCCTGATATTATCTAGACTTACCTCTAGCCTATTATCTTTTTTTTAATTTGGTCTTTGGTTTTTTTGTTTTTGTTTTTGAGTCAGAGTCTCACTCTATTGCCCAGGCTGGAGTGTAGTGGCATGCTCACGGCCACCCCAGTGTTTACCTACTGGGCTCTGGCGATCCATCCGCCTCAGCCTTCCAAGTAGCTGGAACGACAGGCGCGCGCTACCATGCCCGGGTAATTTTTTTGATTTATTGTAGAGATGAGGCCTCGCCAAGTTGCCTGGGCTGGTCTCAAACCCGCAGACTCAGGCAATCCACTCGCCTCAGCCTCCCAAAGTGCTGAGATTACAGGCTGAGCCACTGAGCCCGGCTGGTCTTTGTTATATTTTAAAGATAATAAACTTTAACAAAGAAGTTGATTACTTTTACTACATATATTATTGCAACATCTCCTGGATTTGTTTTCTTTGTGATTTTGTATGTGGAAGATTTTCTGGGGCCCTATATGACTAAGAATATGTTTACCATATTCTTGAGTTTGAATGATAGCTTGACTTGATATAAAGTTCTAAGTTCTTCATTACTTTTCAAATATTTCTATTATTACTTTTCCTTTTTTAAAAATTTTTTCTTGATTATGAAATCTTTCCTCACCTCAGGTAATAAAAATATTATTTCATATTTATTTTCCAAAGTTTTAAAACTTTTTATTTATGTAGCTCTTTAATCAACCCTAAATCTATTTTTCTGAATGGTGAAGTTTAGGAATAAATTTTTAATGTTTCCATATAGATAGTCAGTTGACTCAGAAGCATTATTAAATAGTTCACCCTTTTTCTCACCATTATGCAATGCTCCCATTGATATATATCTAATATTCATATCTGTGTGGTATTGTTTCTCAGCTCTGTATTAACTGCATTTGTCCCTCTTTTTATTCGTAAAATTGGTTATAGCTTCTTCCTTCTCTTGATTAATCTTTTTTTTTTTTTTTTTGAGTTGGAGTCTCATTCTGTCTCCCAAGCTAGAGTGTAGTGACACACTCAAGACTACCACAGCCTCAACCTGCTGGGCTCAGATGATTCTTCCGCCTCAGCCTTCCAAGTAGCTGGAACTACAGGCACACACCACCATGCCCGGCTAATTTTTTTATTTATTGTAGAGACGAAGTCTCACCAAGTTGCCCAGGCTGGTCTCGAACTCTTGGGCTCAGGCAATCCTCTCGCCTCGGCCTCCTAACGTGCTAGGATTACAGGCTTGAGCCACCATGCCTGGCTCTTGATAAATCTTTATTAATAAAGCACACAGTCTGGACTCTTATGGCTTTACAATAAAGCCTTGATAATCTGGTAGACATTTTTTAAATTTTTTTCTTCAAAATCATCTCGGCTATTCTTGGGCCTTTGTTTTTTCTTAAGAATTTTAGAATCAACTCATTACCTTCTTCACTTTTTTCTCCACACTTTCTCCCCAAAAACTACCTAAAGTAGTTCAAAATATTGCCAAGTTTTTAACTGAAATTGCACAACATTTATACATGAATTTGGAAAGAATTGTCAGCTTTATATATCGAGTCTTTCCCTTCAAGAACATTATTATTATTATTATTATTTTTTTTTTTTTTTTTTGAGTTGGAATCTCACTCTGTCACCCAGACTGGAGTGCAGTGGCCACTCCCAGCCACTGCAGACTCAACCTGCTGGGCTCCAGCGATCCTTCCGCTTCAGCCTTCCAAGTAGCTGGAACTACAGGCGCGAGCTACCACGCCCGGCTGATTTTTGATTTAGTGTAGAGATGAGGTCTGGCCAAGTTGCCCAGGCAGGTCTCAAACCCTCAGGCTCAGGCAATCCACTCACCTCAGCCTCCCAAAGGCGTGGGATTACAGGCTGAGCCACCGAGCCCGGTTTGAAATTTAGCATTTCCATGAGTTTTAAACAGACTTGACAAGTCACAGTAGTATTAGCATTACCTGTGGATTTGTCACAAAGAAAAATTACAAGTATTTTCATATTACATCTTTTTTTTTTTTTAGATTCACTAGGCTCATATGAGGACTTGCTAAATGAGTATATTGCATGAGGACAAGGTTTGAGCTTCTGATGATCCTCTGCCCCCAGTCATGAGCATGGTACCTGATGGGTAGTTTTGTATCCCTCATCCCCTCTTTCCTTTAGCAGTGCCCTGTGTGCATTGTTCCTGTCCTTGTGCCTGTTTGTGCCTAATGTTTAGTGCCAACTTAGGAGTGAGTACATGCAGTATTCAGTTTATTGTTTCTGTGATAATTCACTTAGAATGATGGTCTCCAAATGTATTCATGTTGCTGCAAAGGACTTTATGGCTGCACAGTGTGTATGCACCACATTTTCTTTATCCAGTCCACCACCATTTGGGCATCTGAGTTAATTCCATGTTTTTACTATCGCGAATAGTGCTGCAATTAACATATGGGTGCAAGTGTCCTTTTGGTATAACAATTTATGCTCCTTTGGGTGTATTCCCAGAAATGGGATTTCCAGGTTGAATGGTAGCTCTATTTTTAGTTATTTGAGAACTCTCCAAAGTGCCTTGGAGGCTGAACTTGCTTACAATCTCACCAACAATGTACAAGTGTTCCCTTTTCTCCACAGCCTCATCAGCACCTGTCATTTTTTAACTTTTAGTAATAGCCATCCTGACTGGTGTGAGATGGTACCTCATTGTAATACCGATCTACATTTCTCTGATGATTAGTGATGCTGAGAATTTTTCATGATTGTTGATTGCTTGTATGTCTTCCTTTGAGAAGTGTTTGTTCATGTCCTTTGCCCACTTGTTAATGGGATTTTTTTCCAGTCAATTTTTTTTTAGTTCCTTATAGATTCTAGATGTTAGACCTTTGTCAGATGCACAGTTTGCAAACATCTTCACCCATTCTGTGGGTTGTCGTTTTATTCTCTTGATGGTTTATTTTGCTGTGCAGAAGTTTTTAACTTGATAAGGTCCCACTTATCAGTTAGTTTTTGCTGCATTTGCTTTTGAGGACTTGGCTATGAATTCATTGCCTAGGAGGGTATCCCCTAGGTGTTCTTCTAAGATTTTTAAAATTTAAGGTTTTACATTTAAGTCCTTGATCCATTTTGAGTTAATTTTTGTATATGATTCTAGGTAGGGGCCCACTTTCACTCTTCTGTATGTGGTTAGCCTGTTTTCCTAGCACCACTTGCTAAATAGGATTTCTGTTCCCTAATGTTTGTTTTTTCAGCCTTGTCAAAGATGAGTTGATTGTAGGCCTGTGGTTTTATTTCCGGGGTCTCTACCCTGTTCCATTGGTCTATGTATCTGTTTTTGTACCAGTACCGTGCTGTTTTAGTTATTGTAGCCTTGAAGTAAAGTTTGAAGTCCGGGAATGTAATGCCACCAGCTCTGTTCTTTTTGCTGAGGACTGCTTTAGCTATCCAGGCTCTTTTTTACTTCCATATGAATTTAAGTATTGTCTTTTCTGGGTCTGTGAAAAATGTCACTGGTAGTTTGATAGGAATTGCATTGAATTTGTAGATTGCCCCGGGTAGTATGAACATCTATGGTATTGATTCATTCATGGGCATGGGATAGTCTTCCAATTGTTTGTGTCATTGCTGATTACTTTGAGGAGAGTTCTGTAGTTATTATTGTAAAGATCTTTCACCTCTTTGGCTAGATGAATACCATAGTATTTTTGTGTGTATGGCTATCGTGAATGGGAATGTGTTTTTTATTTGATTCTCAACCTGCTTGTTTTGGTATATAGAATGCAACTGATTTTTGTATATTGATTTTGCATCCTGAAACTTTACCAAAGTCGTTTATCCGTGCTAGGAGATTTTTGGTGGAACCTATAGGGTTTTCTAGGTATAGAATCATATCATCTATCAAAATAG
>NW_007258368.1:0-2051 GCF_000164805.1 Carlito syrichta
GGCAGTGAAGTGGAGCTGGTAGGGGCAGCAGCAGAATGGGATCCCTGGCCACCACTCAGACAGCTCAGGAGATGCTGAGCTCGGCCCCTCTAAAAATACAATTCAATACTATGGAAAATGGACGGCCGCGTGTAAAATCAGGCGCACAAACTCCTGGCTGACCCTTGCCCCTGCAATGCCATAAACTGTCAAGAGACATTCAACATCACCCGCCTTAGCCGCCTCTTCCCCCAAATGCATGGGATCCTGTCCACCCAGTGCAGGCAGGGTCTGCTGTTTCCCTCTGTCCTGCCTAGGCTGAAGAGCGCAGACACGGAGGCCTTCATAACTTGTTGTGCATGAGTCCACATGACAACTCAACCGCTCTGTACTGTACACTCACATTCACACATTCACACACACACTCGAACTACTCTGCTCTGCTGGACTCTCAGAACCCTGCTGAGACTGGGCTGGGTGGCATTCCAGTGTATTGTTGAAACAGCACTCAGCCAGCCTCTTCTGATGCACAACCAATAATGGACATGCAACTTTACACAACTTTGGCCACCTGCCAACCTTAAACAATGTAAGTCCAAAGAGGCATGACCATAGAAAAGTGCAATACCATACTCTAACACTAACTATTTTGAAATTGGGTGGAAGCATTCTGAAGAATAAAACACTACGCATAAGCAAATAGCTGAACAGTGGAACCTTATGTATTTTTAATATTACAATTTCCAGGTTTGGTATTCATGAAAGTTAGACTACTGTCCTTATTAACAAACTGTGAAAAAAATGGTGTTAAGACTTAAAGATTTTTTGTTACCTTTCCAACTTCTTACATCTCTAGTGATTGTTTAGGTCCATAGATTTATTGTTAAGCAATGAAAGAAATGTCACTGTGACCCACACTTTCATTATGTTGATTTAAGTTGAGAATCTAAAAACAAAAAGTTCAGCCCTGCTGGATTATTCATCTAAGTTACTTCCTGAATGCAATAGTAATATGTCAATACTACTCTGGGTTTTTTCAATACATTGTGTCATTTGATCCTCAAAACAACAGATAAACAAATATCTTTCCCTCAACTGTGAAATGAGACACTGTAGCTTAAAAACACGACAATGTGTTCAAGGTATATTGCTAAATCTGTTTGAAGAACTCTGCTGGTCTATAGACCCTAATCTCATGTTGTTGATATTTTGCAAATCTGCCTGCTTAAAATAAATATTGATATCTAAGAAATGAACACTTACATCTAATGAAAAGTCAAAATGATATTCACAGCATAATTATTTGCTATTTCGTTTACTATTTTATATACACTGATACTTTTTAACACGTACACTTTGGCACAATTACCTGAGGAAACAAACTCGAAGCAAAAAGAAAAATTACCATAACTGCTCTGTCAATACGTGTAGTTCAAATAAAGACAGCTAGGATACCGTTGATTCTTTTGGGTTGATGATATCTTCTGTGTCTTTTCCTATCAAATGAACTTTAAAACAGGAAAACTTAAACTGTTGTCAAAAAGAGACTACCTTAGAAATTTCAAATTATATCAAAAGAGATATATCCTGATTAGATAAAAAGATGAGATCACATGAAAGTTAGTACTTTAAAGATTATTAATATATACTGAAGGACTACAGAGCTTATTTAAATTCCTTCAGGATGATGTTATTTATCCAAAAAATTCTGCTGATCGATACAACAACTAATGAATCATTATGGTAAAATATTTATAAATCACCGCTTTGCTCCCTGGTTTAACATAGACATTGAAACTCTATCATCGTACTTGATTTGGAGTATAAGGAGCCTGCATAATGCATTTCAGAAGACTTGCACACTCCCACACAATTCCGGATCAATAGCCAAACCAATAAAGTAATGTACTCCACTCCAGGGAAACCTCAGTGATAACATCAATCTGACCTTTAATTAACATTTACTGCTTACTTCTCACACATTCTCCACAACAAAGTTTCCTCTCCCAGAGGCAGTTCATTGGAGAATATATATCACATGCTCACTCATTCACAGAAAGAGAAATTTCGTG
>NW_007258368.1:2071-3343 GCF_000164805.1 Carlito syrichta
GAGAGAGTCGCTACATGCCACCGAGCATTCTCGGGCATATATAACCACGCGCACTCACACACACACACACACACACACACACACACACACACACACACACGGGTCAGGGGCGAACCCACACCCACCGAATGAGAAACAGCAAGAGCATGGCAAGCAAGCAGTGACTGGGGAAGGAATGTGTCATCTCTGGCGCCATAGGCTGCTGCCAGGAGAGCAGTGGAGCCTGCAGACAGTGTGGTTGAAGGGTTGGGGGAGCTACCTACCAGAAAGGCAGCGTCCACCCAGGTGTGATCTTTCTTCATCTTGTCTTTCGTTTAATGCATCTCATTGATGCTTCTGATGACGAGCTGGCGAATTCCAGGGGTTGCTTTGTGTTCCACTCAGGCCCAATAACCCAATGACTCTGTGTCCGCACTCCCTTTTCGGAGGTGGGGGGAGGGCACGGGTGTTGTCGTCATTGGTCTGGAGGAAAAAACCGGGCAGTGGAGGGGAGCTGGTGGGGGCAGCAGCAGAATGGGATCCCTGGCCTCCACTCTGACAGCTCAGGAGCTGCTGAGCTCGGCCCCCCTCACAATACATTTTAATATAACGGAAAATGAACGGCCGCGTGTAAAATCGGGCGCGCAAACTCCCTGCTGACCCTTGCCCCGGCCACGCCCTAAACCGTCAAGAGACATTTCACATCACGCTCCAATGCCGCCGCCTCCCCCAAATGCATGGGATCCTGTCCACCCAGTGCAGGCGGGGCCTGCTGTTTCCCTCTGTCCTGCCTTGGCATTTGTAACTTCTGCTCGAACCCACGTGACAACTCAACCGCTCTGTACTGTACACTCTCATTCACACACTCACACACACTCCAACTACTCTGCTCAGCTGGACTCTCAGAACCCTGCTGAGGCTGGGCTGGGTGGCATCCCAGTGTATTGTTGAAAGGGTACTCAGTAAGCCTCTTCTGATGCACAACCAATAATGGACATGCAACTTTACACAACTTTGGCCACCTGCCAAACCTTAAACAATGTAAGACGAAAGAGCCATACCATAGAAAAATGCACGCCATACCCTAACACTAATTATTTTGAAATTGGGTGGAATCATTCTGAAGAATAAAACATTGCATGTATGCAAATAGCTGAACTGTTGATCCTTACATATTTTTAATATTACAATTTCCAGGTTTGGAATTCATGAAAATTAGACTGCTGTCCTTATTAACAAACTGCGAAAAAAATGGTGTTAAGACTAAAGATTCTCTGTTACCTTTCCAACTTG
>NW_007258368.1:3363-5834 GCF_000164805.1 Carlito syrichta
AAGCAAGTTGAGGATGCAGTGGTCGGGAGCTACTAGTGCTCTCCAGTCTGGGTGACAGAGCGAGACTCCAACTCAAAAAAAAAAAAAAAAGAAAAGTAAAAGAAGTCAAGTAGAACTGCCCAGGAAGCCAACAGTACTAGCTAGCTGTAATCTATTTCAAGGTTGCTGTTGCAATCAAGTGACACTGTTGCAACTTCCCCGTGCGCACACACACACTCACACACACACACCCGAAAAACATGCTCTAGGAAATGCACACACGTGGCAGCAATGTGCACACCAACATTGAAACGAGAACAATGCCTACAGACAGCAGCGCAGGATCCACATGAAAAAAGGCACATATCAGTGTGCACCAATCATGCACACTACGTGACAAACAGACACACAGACACCCAGTCCCGCATGTATTCGCCCCTACCCCAAAATCCGTGTCTGACACGCCGTGCAAATTCACATAGAATGTTTGACTCAGAAATGCTGCACATACACAAAGACAGTGCACAGAGTTAGTCACAAAATTCGAATGGTGGAGGAGTGGAAAGTGTGCCGTATTTGCTACACTCAGGTCTCCTGAGCAGCAGAGACTGGAGAGAAAACACCAAGTGCTTCACCCTAGAGACCCACTGCCAAGCCCACTGAGCACAGTTCTGGGAGTAGTTTCTCGGAGATTCCTGGTGCGGGCTCAAGGAGAGAGTCGCTACATGCCACCGAGCATTCTCGGGCATATATAAACACGCGCACACACACACACACACACACACACACACACACACACACACACACACGGGTCAGGGGCGAACCCACACCCACCGAATGAGAAACAGCAAGAGCATGGCAAGCAAGCAGTGACTGGGGAAGGAATGTGTCATCTCTGGCGCCATAGGCTGCTGCCAGGAGAGCAGTGGAGCCTGCAGACAGTGTGGTTGAAGGGTTGGGGGAGCTACCTACCAGAAAGGCAGCGTCCACCCAGGTGTGATCTTTCTTCATCTTGTCTTTCGTTTAATGCATCTCATTGATGCGTCTGATGACGAGCTGGCGAATTCCAGGGGTTGCTTTGTGTTCCACTCAGGCCCAATGACCCAATGACTCTGTGTCCGCACTCCCTTTTCGGAGGTGGGGGGAGGGCACGGGTGTTGTCGTCATTGGTCTGGAGGAAAAAACCGGGCAGTGGAGGGGAGCTGGTGGGGGCAGCAGCAGAATGGGATCCCTGGCCTCCACTCTGACAGCTCAGGAGCTGCTGAGCTCGGCCCCCCTCACAATACATTTTAATATAACGGAAAATGAACGGCCGCGTGTAAAATCGGGCGCGCAAACTCCCTGCTGACCCTTGCCCCGGCCACGCCCTAAACCGTCAAGAGACATTTCACATCACGCTCCAATGCCGCCGCCTCCCCCAAATGCATGGGATCCTGTCCACCCAGTGCAGGCGGGGCCTGCTGTTTCCCTCTGTCCTGCCTTGGCATTTGTAACTTCTGCTCGAACCCACGTGACAACTCAACCGCTCTGTACTGTACACTCTCATTCACACACTCACACACACACTCCAACTACTCTGCTCAGCTGGACTCTCAGAACCCTGCTGAGGCTGGGCTGGGTGGCATCCCAGTGTATTGTTGAAAGGGTACTCAGTAAGCCTCTTCTGATGCACAACCAATAATGGACATGCAACTTTACACAACTTTGGCCACCTGCCAAACCTTAAACAATGTAAGACGAAAGAGCCATACCATAGAAAAATGCACGCCATTCCCTAACACTAATTATTTTGAAATTGGGTGGAATCATTCTGAAGAATAAAACATTGCATGTATGCAAATAGCTGAACTGTTGATCCTTACATATTTTTAATATTACAATTTCCAGGTTTGGAATTCATGAAAATTAGACTGCTGTCCTGATTAACAAACTGCGAAAAAAATGGTGTTAAGACTAAAGATTCTCTGTTACCTTTCCAACTTCTTACATCTCTAGTGATTGTTTAGGTCCATAGATTTATTGTTAAGCAACGAAAGAAATGTCATTGTGACCTACACTTCCATTATGTTGATTTGAGTTGAGTATCTAAAAACAAAAGGTTCACCCCAGCAGGATTATTCATCTAAGTTACTTCCTGAATGTAATAGTTATGTGTCAGCAGTACTCTGGGATTTTTCAATACATTGTGTCATTTGATCCTCAAAACAACAGATAAACAAATATCTTTCCCTCAACTGCAGAAATGAGACACTGTAGCTTAAAAACATGACAATGTGTTCAAGGTATATTGCTAAATCTGTTTAAAGAATTCTGCTGATCTATAGACCCTAATCTCATGTTGTTCATATTTTGCCCCTCTGCCTGCTTAAAATAAATATTCATGTCTAAGAAATGAACACTTACATCTAATGAAAAGTCAAAATGATATTCACAGCATAATTATTTGCTATTTCATGTACTATTTTATATCTACTGACATTTTTTTACACGTA
>NW_007258369.1:0-2964 GCF_000164805.1 Carlito syrichta
CTGAATGAAATATATTTGTATACCTAACCCTTAACTGTACCCCACAACATCATAATAAAACATATTGATTATATAAAAAAGAATTTTTATGAAAGTTTTAAGACTATCTGGATTTTAAAGTCACCAGAGTAGAGAGACCTCATTAAACACACAGTTCAACTGGCAATAGTGCTAAACTACCATAGGGTAACTCCCATTTTTGCCTAGGTGGAGATGCAGGATGCTGATAGTCACTTTGGAAGACAGCCTGGTAGATTCTTGCACAGACCAGCACTCTCTCACTGTACAACCCAGCAACCACATTAAGTGTTAGTCCAAATAAGTTGAAAATATGTGTCATCAAAAGAATCTGCACATAACTGTTTACATTGACTGTATTTGTTTTTTTAAACATATTTTTTATTTTAAAATTGTGGGGTACAGTTAAGGGTTAGGTATACAAATATGCATCATTCAGGCACCCTTGTTCATAAGGGGTGTCTCCCCGAGCCCAGACAGATATTGACTACTGTTAATCCCACCTCCCTTCCCTTCCCTACTCCCCCATAGTTTCTGACCACTGTCAATCCTTTTCTTATAGTATTATGATAGATGTTCAAGGTCCATTATATTAGTGAGAACATGTGATACTCAGATCTTTGTTTCTGTGAGAGATCACTCAGTATTACAGACTCTAGTTCAACCCATGTTGCTGTGAAATTCATATTTTGTTCTTTTTTATGGCTGCATAGTATTCCATCATGTATAGGTACCACATTTTAAAAATTCAGTTCTCTTTTGATGGACAGCATGTTTGGCTCCAGGTTCTTGCTATTGTGAACAGTGCTGTGATAAACATACGTGTGCAGGTATCTTTTTTATAGAGTGATTTGAGTTCTTTAGGGTATATTCCCAGTAGGGGGATTGCAGTGTCATATGGGAGGTCAATGTTTAGAGATTTTAGGAATCACCACACTGCTTTCCACAGAGGTTGCACTAGTTTACACTCTCACCAACAGTGTCGAAGTGTTCCCTTTTCGCCACACCCTCTCCAGCATGTTATTTTTCGAGTTATTGATAATGGCCATTCTGACTGGAGTTAGGTGGTATCTCAGTATAGTTTGAATTTGCATCTCCTTGATGATCAGTGAGGCTGATCATTTCTTCGTGTATCTGTTGCTTGCTTGGATGTCTTCCTTTGAGAAATGTCTGTTCATATCTGCTGCCCACTTTATAATGGGGTTGTTTGTTTCTTTTTAGCACATTTGAGTTCCTTGTAGATCCAAGAAGTGAGGCTTTTGTCAGACCTGGAGTTGGCAAATACTTTTTCCAGTTTGTGGGCTGTCTCTCTGCTCTCTTGATGGTTTCTTTGGCTTTTCAGAAGCTTGTCAGCTTAATGAGGTACCACTTGTCTATCTTATCTCTTATGGCCTGTGGTTTTGGGTTTTGTTCAGGAATTGGATGCCAGTTCCAATTTTCATAAGGGTATGCCCTGCATTTTCTCAGATTCTTATGGTTTAAGGTTTTACATTTAGGTCTCTGATCCATTTAGAGTTAATTTTTGTGTATGGGGATAGACAGGGATCTTGTTTGAATCTTCTGCATGTGGTCAGCCAGTTTTCCCAGCACCATTTACTGAATAGGTTCTCCTTTCCCAAGTGATAAGTGTTGAAGACTTTGTTGCAGATGAGTTGTTTGAGAAATTTAGGTTTTGCTTCTGGAACCTCAGTACCATTCCATTGGTCTATATACCTCTTCTTGTACCAATACCAAGCTGATTGGATTATTGTAGTTTTATAGTAAAGTTTGAAGTCTGGTAGTGTGATACCTCCTGCTTTGTTTTTTTTGCTGAGGATTTTTCTGGCTATTCTTGGTCATTTGTGTTTCCATATGAATTCCTGTATTGTTTTTCTAGCTCTGAGAAGAATGTTGCTGCTAATTTGATGGGTATTGCATTAAATCTGTGGATTACTTTAGGTAAGATGGACATCTTCACAATGTTGATTCTTCCAGTCCATGAGCATGGAATATTTACCACTTGTTTGTGCCATCTTTGATTTCTTTGAGCAGCGTTTTGTAGTTTTCACTGTAGAGGTCTTTTGCATCTCTGTTTCGGAAGATGCCAAGGTATTTCATTTTTTTGTGCCTATTGTAAATGGGATTATACTTTTTATTTGGGTTTTTGTTTGTTTATTATTGGTGTAAAGAAATACAATTTTCTTTCATACATTTAATTTATACCCTGAGACTTTGCCAAAGTCCTTATCAGTGCAAGGAGGATTTTGACAGATGCTCTTGGGTTTTCAAAGTAAACAAACATGTCGCTGCAAAGAGAGATAACTTGACTTCCTCTTTTCCTATTTGGATACCCCTGATTGCCTTCTCTTCTCTGATTGTTGTATACAGGACTTCCAACACTATATTGAACAGGAGGGGAGAGAGTGGGCATCCTTGTCTTGCTCCAGTTTGCAGGGGAAATGGTTCCAGTTTTTGTCTGTTTAGGAGTATGCTGGCTGTGGGTTTCTCATAGATGGTTTTTACTATTTTGAGGTATGTTCCATGTATGCCTAGATGTTCAAGGGTTTTTATGAAGAAGGAGTGCTGGATTTTATCAAAAGCCTTTTCTGCATCTAATGATATAATCATGCGGTTTTTGTTCTGATGTCTGTTGAGGTATTTAATTACATTTATGGTCTTGCAAATGTTGAATCAGCCTTGCATCCTGGATGAAGCCTACTTGGTCATGATGGATGATTTTTTTTATTAATCAATATTTTTTATTATGGTTTTGTGGGGTACAGTTAAGGGTTAGGTGTACATTATGTTTCATTCAGGCACTCTGTTGATAAGAGGTGTTTTCCCATCCCCAGACAGATATTTGCTACTGTTAATCCCATCCCCCTCCCCCCATAGTTTCCCAGTACCATCCGTCATTTTCTCATAGTATTGCATTGGATGTTCAAGGTCCATTATATGAATGAGAAC
>NW_007258369.1:3072-5005 GCF_000164805.1 Carlito syrichta
TGGCTGTTTCCAGGTTCTTGCTATTGTGAACAATGCTGCAATAAACATACGTGTGTAGGTATCTTTTTTATAGAGTGATTTGTGTTCTTCAGGGTATATTGAGGTGAATAAATTAAAATGAGGCCATTAGAGTGGGCCCTAGTCCAATATGACTAGTGTTCTTGCAGGGAGAGGAGATTTAAGAAACAGACAGACAAAAGGTTCTCCTCTCCCCAGTGGTAGGTGGTGGGGGCTTTAACGAAGATGAGTTGGTTGAGAAATTGAGGTTTTGGTTCTGGAATCTCAATTCTATTCCATTGATCTATATGCCTGTTCCTGTACCAATACCAAGCTGTTTTGATGATTGTAGCTTTATAGTAAAGTTTGAAGTCTTGTATTGTGATACCACCTGCTTTGTTTTTTTTGGGTTTTTTTTTTTTTGCTGAGGATTGTTCTGGCTATTCTTGGATGTTTGTGTTTCCATAAGAATTCCTGTGTTGATTTTTCTAGATCTGAGAAGAATGTTGATGATAATTTAATGGGTATTGCATTGAATTTGTAGATTACCTTAGGTAAGATGGACATCTTTACAATGTTGATTCTTCCAATCCATGAGCATGGGATATTTTTCCACTTGTTCGTGTCAACACTGATTTCTTTGAGCAGTGTTTTGTAATTTTCATTGTAAAGATCTTTTATGTCTCTGGTTAGGAATATGCCAAGGTATTTCATTTTTTGTGTGACTATTGTGAATGGAATTGTGTTTTTTATTTGGGTTTCTGTTTGTTTATTATTGCTATAGAGAAATGTGATTGTCTTTTGTACATTTATTTTGTATCCTGAGACTTTGCCAAAGGCCTTTATCAATGTAAGGAGGTTTTTGACAGATTCTCTTGGGTTTTTAAGGTACACAATCATATCATCTGCATAGAGAGATATCTTGACTTCCTCTTTTCCTATTTGAATACCTCTGGTTGCCTCCTCTTCTCTGATTGCTCTAGCCAGGACTTCCAATACTATGTTGAACAGGAGGGGTGAGAGTGGGCATCCTTGTCTAGTTCCTGTTTTCAGGGGAATTGGTTCCAATTTTTGTCCATTTAGGCGTATGCTGGCTGTGGGTTTCTCGTAGATGGCTTTTACTATTTTGAGGTATGTTCCCCGTATGCCTAGATGTTCAAGGGTTTTTATCTGGAAGGGGTGCTGGATTTTATCAAAAGCTTTTTCTGCATCTGATATGATCATGTGGTTTTTGTGTTGACATCTGTTGATGTATTTAATTACATGTATGGTTTTACGAATGTTGAACCAGACTTGCATCCCAGGAATGAAACCTACCTGGTCATGGTGGATGATTTTTGAGATGTATTGCTGAATCTGATTTGCTAGGATCTTGTTGAGAATTTGAGCATCTATGTTCATCAAAGATATTGGCCTGTTGTTCTCTTTCTTTGTTGGGTCTTTACCGGACTTGGGTATCAATGTGATGCTGGCTTCGTAAAATGATTTGGGGAGAGTTCCATCTTTTTCAATCGCCTGGAATACCTTCAGTAGGATTGGTATCAGGTCCTCCTTAAATGTCTTGTAGAATTCTGCTGGAAAGCCATCTGGACCATGGCTTTTTCTTGTAGGAAGTTTTCTTATTACGTAGTTAATTTCCTTGATTGTTATTGGTCTATTTAGGGTCTCAATTTCTTCTTCTTCCAACCTTGGTAGGTTTTGTGATGTCAGAAAGTCCTCCGTTTCCTTAAGGTTTTCAAGTTTGTTTCCATACAAGTGTACGTAGTAGTCTCTAATGATCTTTTGTATTTCTTCAGGGTCAGATGTGACTTCATCTTTTGTGTTTCTGATTGTGCTTATTTGGTTTTTTTCTCATTTTTTCTTGGTCAGTCTAGCTAGGGGACCATCGATCTTGTTTATCCTTTCAAAGAACCAGTTTTTTGTTTCATTGATTTTT
>NW_007258369.1:5025-6418 GCF_000164805.1 Carlito syrichta
TCTATCTTTTTGTCTTCTATGTCCTGGATTTGGGCTTTTATTTTGGTGATCTGGATTCTTCTGCTGAAATTAGGGTTTTTGTGGTCTTGCTTTTCCAGCTTCTTTAGGTGGCTTGTTAGGTTGTGAATTTCTGTTCCTTCCATTATCTTCATGTGTGTTTGAACGGATATAAATTCCCCTATTACTACAGCTTTCAGGGCATCCCAGAGATATTGGTAAGATGTTTCTTCATTTTCATTTGTTTCCAGGTATCTTTTGATCTCTGTTTTGATTTCATCATTGACCCAGGAGTTGTTTAGCCTCATGCTGTTTAGTGTCCATGTCTTTGTGGGTTTTGGGGGAACATTGTTTGTGTCAATGTTTATTTTTATTCCACTGTGGTCTCAGAAGGTGCATGGTAGAATTTCGGTCCTTTTAAATTTGCTTTGCTTGATTTATGGCCGAGTATGTGGTCGATCTTAGAATATGTTCCATGTGGTGATGAGTAGAATGTGTATTCTGCGGTTCTTGGATGGAGTGTTCTGTAGGTATCAATTAAGTCCATTTGGTCCAAAGTCACATTGAGGTTCTGGATCTCCTTACTGAGATTTTGTCCTGATGATCTGTCTAGGGTTGTGAGTGGGGTATTAAAGTCCCCAGTTATGATGGTGTTAGAATCAATATCTTTCTTTAGTTTTCCTAGATGCTGCTTTATGAAAGTTGGTGCACCTATGTTGGGTGCATATACGTTTAGGACAGATATTTCTTGTTGATGAATTGAGCCTTTTATCATTATGTAGTGCCCTTTTGTATCTTTTTTGATTTTTAATAGCTTGAAGGGTATTTTGTAAGAAATTAAGATCGCTACTCCTCCTTTCTTTTGTATTCTGTTCACCTGAAAGTTTGTTTCCCATCCTCTTACTTTGAGTCTGTGTGTGTCCTTTCTAGTGAGGTGAGTCTCTTGAAGGCAATAGATTGTTGCCTGATGATATTTTATCCATTTTGCCATTCTATGTCTTTTCAGTGGTGCATTTAGTCCATTCACATTTAGGCTAATAATTGAAATGCAAGAGTTGATCCCTGTCATAAGGTTCTTACAGACTTGTTCCTGTTTGTTTGTTGTCTTTCTTTGGGTTTTGGAGTTGGTTCATGTGTGTTTTTAATCTTTTGCCTGTACTCTTGTGAACAATGCTGTTGTTCTTTTTTCTTTTTCTTCTGTGTTCAGTACTTTCTTAAGTGTTTCTTGTAGAGGTGGTCTGGTGGCAGCATAGGTTCTTAGGGACTGGATATCTGGAAAAGATTTCAATTCTCCCTCACTAATGAAGCTTAGTTTGGCTGGGTAGGTTATTCTTGGTTGAAATTGTTTCTCTTTTAGAACTTTGAAGATAGGGCTCCAGGCTCTCCTGGCCTGAAT
>NW_007258369.1:6438-16294 GCF_000164805.1 Carlito syrichta
TCTGACCCTTTTCTCTTGCTGCCTTTAGGATGTTTTCTTTTATAGCTACTTTGTTTAGGCGAAATTATTATGTGTCTGGGAGTTGGTCTTCTCATTTGTTGTCTTGCAGGGGTTCTCTAAATCTCTTTTGTTTGAATTTTTTCATCCTTAATGAGATGAGGGAAGTTTTCTTGAATTATTTCATGAAATGTTTGTTCCAGTGTGGCTTCTGTTTCTCTCTCTGCCTCAGGAAGCCAAATTACTCTTAGGTTTGAACTCTTGAAATGATCATTCATCTCTTGCAGGTTTTGTTCTGTCTTTTTGAGCTTCTTTTCTATGCTTTTGACAGTTTGGGTTAGTTCTGTGTTTTGGTCTTTGAGCTCTGAGATTCTTTCTTCTGCTTGGCTGATTCTGCTTTCCATGCTTGTTAGTCTGTTGTTCATTTCCATCACAGTATTCTTTACTGCTGTCATTTCTGACATCAGCTTCTTCCTATTTTCCTCTTGTCTCTCCTCAATTTTAAAAATTCTCTCCATTAATGTCTTGATGTCTGGGTTTGTTGCATGTAACCAGTCATTCTGGGGGCTCTTCATTGTTTGTATTCCAGAATCTGTTTTCTCAGTGTCTGATTTTCCAGGGGTTTGTGTGAGACCTATATTCTTCTTTTGGTTTTCTTCATTTGTGCGTTTTTTCCCTCTCCCTACTTTTTCCTTCCCTCCATGTCACCGTCTTCTTTAATTCTGTTATTCAGGGGTAAAGGGATTGGTTTTACTTCTGTTTATTCAATCTCCTATTCTTTATGTATGCCCTCTTACTTTGTTCAATTCTGGAGTTGCACTGTAGGTTGGAGGTGGTCCTTTTTGCAGTTTTGAGATTTACTTAAGTGGGGAGCTGTGATTCAAAATATATCTGCAGTTCCTGGTATTCCCTGACAGGTGTGTGGATAATGTGGAACCCACTTCCCACTGCCCTGGAATCTGCCCATGCAGTGGGGCTGTAGGTTTACTCCCTGAAATAAGATGTGGTTAGCAGAGGGGAGAGATGGAGCAGATAGTGGGTTGAAGAGGCAGGTGTAGATATAGAGGAGTAAGGAGGGAAACAAATGAGTGTGCCAACAAATAGTGAGAGAGGCCTATAGTGAAACAGATAAAAACAATAGACCACAGCTACAGATGAACCAACTCTCATACAAAAAAAAAAAAGTATAGTGATGGTAACATACAAGCTAACCCCCCACCTTATTAGTGTGCTGTTTCTCTATACAAAGATATGGTTTACAGTGAGAAGAAAAGAGAAGAAAAGGAAAAGGAAAAAAGAAAAAGTGAACAATACAGTAGGAATAGAATTAAGTCATTAAACTAACAGAATCAATGAAGCACACTCTGAGACATTTCGTTTAAGTCCAATGTCCTTTCAGGTCTGATTTCTAGTTTTCTTTTCAAGCTGGTAAATTAGTTTGCAGTTAGGATCAGTTGCCCCTGGTCTGCTGTGAAGGACAGGTCAGATTACCCTCTGTTCAGCACTCTGGTCTATGTCTTTATCAAGCTTGTTTCTCCCATTTTGGTGTTGTTTTCTTGAATTGCCAGCCGGTGGTGCTATCTCAACTGCTCACCCCAGAAGGGGTGGGGCTGGACTGGAACAAGATGGATGCCTGCTTCAGGGCAGACAACAGGAGACTTATGGCGGGTGGGCAGGACGTCTCAGTCACAGGAGAGGTGGCAGTGATCCCAGCAGATCTTCCCTGAAGGGGTTTGAAGTGGATCGCCTCTGACCTGGGTGGTGTGATGTGCTACGGCCATCATGGAGGCCATGGCAGCGGCTGCAGTGGTGGCCGCGGTGGGGGTGGTGGGGGGCTGCAGCGGTGGCTACGGTGGCACTGTTTGCCAGTCCGTTGTGATACCCCAGCCATGGCAATGCCCGAGCTCCATATGAAGAGCAGGCTGCGATGTTGGGGTCCACAGTCCCCCGGGGCAAGAGTCAGAGACCCACTGCAGATCTCCTTTGCAGAGGGCTTCACAGACCGGGTTGCCCTGTCACCATCTTGCCGCTACTCCATGATGGATGATTTTTGAGATGTGTTGTTGAATCCAGTTTGCTGGGATCTTGTTGAGAATTTTAGCATCTATGTTCATCAAAATATTGGCCTGTAGTTCTCTTTCTTTGTTGGGTCTTTACCTGACTTTGGTATCAATGTGATGTTAGTTTCATAAGATGATTTGGGGAGGGTTCCATCTATCTCAGTCGCCTGGAATACTTTCAGTAGGATTGGTGTCAGCTCCTTCTCAAATGTCTTATAGAACTCTGCAGGAAAGCCATCTGCTCCAGAGCTTTTTTTTTGTAGGTAGTTTTCTTATTACATAGTCAATTTCCTTGATTGTTATTGGTCTATTTAGGGACTTGATTTCTTCTTGTTTCAACCTAGGCAGGTTGTGTGATGTCAGAATGTCTTCCATTTCATTAAGGTTTTCATGTTTCTTTCCATAAAAGTGTACACAGTAGTCTCTAATGATCTTTTGTATTTTTTCAGGGTCAGATGTGACTTCATCTTTTGTGTTTCTGATTGTATTTATTTGGGCTTTTTCTCTTTTTTTCTTGGTTAGTCTAGCTAGGGGACCATTGATCTTGTTTATCTTTTCAAAGAATCAGCTTTTTGTTTCTTTTTTTTGTATTATCTTTTTGTCTTCTATCTCCCGGATTTGGGCTTTTATTTTGGTGATCTGGATTCTTCTGCTGAAGTTAAGGTTTTGGTGGTCTTGCTTTTCCAGCTTCCTAAGGTGACTTGTTAGGCAGTTAATTTGTGATCCTTCCATTTTCTTCAGGTGCATTTGTAGAGATATGAATTCCCCTTTTACTACAGCTTTTATGGCATCCAAGAGAGTTTGGTAAGATGTCTCTTCATTTTCAATTGTTTCCAGGTATCTTTAATCTCTGTTTAAATTTCATTGTTGACTCAGAGGTTGTTGAGCATCATGCTATTTAGTGTCCATATCTTTGTAGGTTTGGGGGAGATCTTGTTTGTGTTGATGTTTATTTTTATTCCACTGTGGTCCCACAAGGTGCATGTCAAAATTCCCATGTTTTGAAATTTGTTTATGCTTGATTTATGGCCAAGTATGTGGTCGATCTTAGAGTATGTTCCACGTGGTGCTGTGTGGAATGTATATTCTGTGGTCGTTGGGTGGAATGTTCAGTAGGTATCAATTAAGTCCATTTGTTGAAGAGTCACGTTGAGGTTCCAGATCTCATTGCTGATTTTTTGTCCTGATAATCTGTCTAGGATTGTGAGTGGAGTATTAAAGTCCCCAGCTATGATAGTGCTAGAGTTAATATCTTTCTTGACTTTTCCTAGAAGCTACTTTATGAAAGTTGGTGCTCCTATGTTGGGTGCATACATGTTTGGGATACATATTTCTGTTGATGGAGCGAAACTTTTATCATTATGTAGTAGCCCTCTGTATTTTTTCCATCTTTGATAGCTTAAATGGTATTTTGTCTGAAATTAGGATCATGACTCCTTCTTTCTTTTGTGTTCCATTCACCTGAAAATTTGTTTTCCATCCTCTTACTTTGAGTGTGTGCATATCCTTTCTAGTGAGATGTGTTTCTTGAAGGCAATATATTGTTTCTTGGTGATATTTTATTCATTTTGCCATTGTATGTCTTTTCAGTGGTGCATTTAGTCTATTCACTTTCAGGCTAAGTATTGAAATGTGAGAGTTGGTCCCTATCATAAGGTTCTTTTGGAGTTATTGTTATTCCTATTTACTTATTGTCTTTCTTTTGTTATTGGGGTTGGTTTGTGTGTGTTTTACTCTTTTTCCTGTACTCTTGTGAAGAATGTTGTTGTTCTTTTTTCCTTTTCTTCTGTGTTTAGTACTTTCTTACGTGTTTCTTTTAGAGGTGGTCTGGTGGCAGCATAAATTCTTAGGGGTTGGATATCTCAAAAGATTTTAATTCTTCCTTGCTGATTAAGCTTAGCTTGGCTGGGTAGCTTATTCTTGGTTGAGATTGTTTATCTTTTACAACTCTGAAGATAGGGCTCTAAGCTCTCCTAGCCTGCAGGGTTTCTGTAGATAAATTTGCTGCTATTCTAATTGTTCTTCCATGGTAGGTGATTTGGCCTTTTTCTCTTGCTGCCTTTAGGATTTTTTCATTTGTAGTTACTTTGTTTTGGTGAATTATTATCTGTCTTTGAGTTGGTCTTCTCATTTGTTGTCTTGCAGGTGTTCTCTGAACCTCTTGTGTTTGAATTTCACATCAATGATGAGATGAGGGAAGTTTTCTTCAAAAATCTCATGGAATGTTTGTTCCAGGGTGGCCTCTGTTTCTCTTTCTGTTTCAGGAAGTTTAATTACTCTTAGGTTCTTTCTCTTGATGTAACCACTCATCTCTTGAAGGTTTTGTTCTGTCTTTTAAAGCTTGTTTTCTATGTTTTTGACAGTTTGGGTTAGTTCTATACTTTGGTCCTCAAGCTCTGAGATTCTTTGTTCTGTTTGTCTAATTCTGCTTTCCATTCTTATCAGTTTGTTATTTATTTCATTCACAGTATTATTACTGTTATCTCAGTTATCAACTCCTTCCTAGTTTCTTCTTGTCTCTCCTCAATTCTTTTTTATCTCCCCATTAATGTCTTGATACCTTGGTTTGTAGTTTGAGACCAGTCATTCTGGGGACTCTTCATTGTTTGCACTCCAAAATCAGGTTTCTCAGTGTCTGCCCTCCTGGGGTCTCAGAGAGACCTATATTCTTCTTCTGGTTTTTCTTCATTTGTGTAGATTTTTTTCTCTTCCCCTTTTCCTCCCATTTTAAAATTCTGTTTTTCAGGGAAGGTGGGGTTGCTTTTACTTAGTTTGTTCAATCTCTTGTTCTTCCTTATTAGGGTCCTCTGGTTTCTTTCACTTTTGAGGCTGGAGTGTGGGCTGGGGATTGTCCTTTTTGCAGCTTTGAGGTTTAATTGAGGGGGAAGTTGTGATTTAGAATCTATCTGCTGATCCCAGTATCCACCCACAGGTGTATGGGCACACTGGAACCTATTTTCCTCTGCCTTACTTTCTGTCCATGCAGTGTGGTGTAAGTTTGGTCCCTGGAACAAACGGAGGTATGAAAAAGGAAAATAATAGAGGGAGTGGGGGTTCAAGAGGAAGTTAGAAAGAGAGAAATGTGAGAGTGAAAACAGACATACATACTAACTAACAGGTGAAAAAGAGACAGAAGGCCAGAAATAAGTGAAAAACAGACACACAAACAAAATACTCTAAAGCATACTGGTAACCACACAAAGACAATCCAATAAAATCATGACTTTTGATGCGTTTTTCCTCCAACACAAACAGGTAAACTAAATCAAAAAGCAAACAAAAATGAGCAAAACAAACAGTCAAAACAATAAAATCAAAAATCAAAATAAGAAACCAGACTAGCTCTGGAATCTTTCCTGAGTGTCTAAAATCTCTTCAACTCTGATCTCTAGTCTCTCCCCTTTGCTTTCCCTGCAGGCAGACAGATTTACTCCCAGCTTGGGTTTGTTCCTTTAGCTTGCTGCCTGAGTGGTATGTGATGCTGAGTTGCCTGTGTCTGATTCAGCATAGGGGAGGGGCTTTTGTCTCCTGTTTACCAACGTTACCTTAGAAACCAAGGTGTAGGCTGCTCATAGGTGGGCATGGCAATGCAAATTTCTGCCTAAAAAATGGCCAAGGTGGGAAGCTCCTCTTTTGCGGTTTTTTCTCTCCACCCATCTTTTCTCTCCACTTGTCCAGATCTGTGGGCAATCCACTATGATGTGCTGTGGTGGTGTGTGAGGCACTGGGGATCAGTGACACAACTGGGTGCTGGATCCGGTGTGCCACCAGTGGCCTGGGGTGGAGAGGGAGCTGGGAGTTTCCTCTTCTGGAGCTGAGAGCAGCTGATCAGCATCTCCTTATGATATACTGTTCCCTTACACAACCATGGTGTCGCATGCTGAGTGCCTCAGCCAGAGTGGAACCAGAACTCCAAAGGGCAGATGGTGAGTGATGACAGCCACTTTGGCCCCTGCACAGGGCACTTCAGTCAGAAATGGACCCGGTATGTCTGAGGGGCAGGTGCCTAGTGCCTCCCTGGTTGGAGGTGGATTGAAATAGGGTTGGGCGGGTCCCATAACACAGGGTGGGGAGCTGGAACTCTGAGGAGTGAGCACTGGGCCACTGGGCTGGGGGTCCAGTCAGGGTGGGAGCTGGCAGTGGCAGAGTGCTGGGTGGATCAGCAGGGGAACCCAGATCTCCACAAGGTGGTATCCAAGGGCCTCCACAGGCAGTGGCTTGGCACCACGTGAGATGTTGTAGCCAGGGAGGGAGCTGGGATCTCCGCATGGCTAGGGCTGGAGCCATCTATAGTGGAGCAGCAGCAGCTGGGGGGCCACAATAGCCAGCCTTGCATGGGACCAAGGGTCTCTGGGCCTTGGACCAGTGTAGCTGGTGGTGGGTTGGGGGGTTGGGGAAGGAAAGTTAGAGTCTTTTTGGGAACTCACGTTCGGAGAGTCTCACAGTTCCACCTATGCCATCGCCATCTTACCAGTACTCCCATTCACTGTATTTGTAAATGCTGAAAGCTGGAAGCAACCAGAATGCTCACCAATAGGTTAATTCATAAACAAATTGAGGTACATCATGCAATGGAATGTTATTTAGTGATTACAAATAAATGAACTTTCAAGACATAACAAGACATGGGAACTTAAATGCATATTGTTGAATGAAAGGAGCCAATCAGGAAGTGGTACATATTGCATAACTACAACAATAAAACTTTCTAGAAAAGGTAAAAAGTATGTAGACACTAAAAATATGTGTGGTTTCCTGAGCTTATGGAATAGGGAAGGAGCAATGGATAATGGAGCAAAGACAATATTTGGGACAGAGAATTATTCTGTTGTTTAAATAACTTTTCTTCTTATAAAACCTATACCATAACTTTAAGATTTATCTTTTCTTCAAACACAAGCATTTCCAAAGCACCTGTAAGGTCTTTCTTGGAGAAGTAAGAATGGCCACTTCTGTTTTCTGTGTGATTCAGTATTTCAGGACCTCTGTACAAGGTGATCCAATGCAATTGGCATGGATTTAGTATTCACATTCCTCAGACCCTGGAGGGATTATGGTTGTGGATCCAGCAGGGGCTCTGTGGTCTATCTTGAGAAAAGGGGTTCTGGGATTTTCAAGTTGGAAATAATAGCCTTGCAGTCCCCAGGATGTTGTACACATGGATTTTCATTCAATGGAATTATAAGTATTTTCCTAATTACAAACAAAAGCAAAGTTCTGTGTATTTGCAGTTTCATTTCTGCTCTTTATCATCAGTCACAGACCAGGAGCTGAGAGAGTAGAGATGAAGAGTGGAACAGGAGACCTACATGAGGAAGAGTCTGTGTAGGGATGGGGTGAGGGTGGGTGAGTTTGCTAAACAAGCCTAATACACAGGCATGGTGTCTCATGTGAGACATTCAGAATAAGCAGGAGTGAGATGGGTAGAGACTGAGGGTCAGAACACTCTAATATCCAGAATCTACAAAGAACTCAAACAAATCAGCAAGAGGTAAGCAACTAACCCCATTGAAAGGTGGGCAAACAGCATGAACAGACATCTCTCAAAAGAAGATATATAAATGTCCAACAAACATATAAAAAAATGCTCAACATCACAGATCATCAGCGAAATGGAAATTAAAACCACAATGTGATGCCACCTTACACGAGTCAGAATGGTCATCATTAAAAAAAAAAGATGCTGGTGCACATGCACAGAAAAGAGAACACTTATACACTGTTGGTGGGAATGTAAATTAGTACAATCTCTATGGAAATCAGTACAGAGGTTTCTCAAATAACTAAAAGTAGACCTACCATTTGATCCAGCAATCCACTACTAGGTATCTACCCCAAGGAACAGAGGTCATTATATAAAAAGATACCTGCAAGAGAATCGAGAAGATGGCGGCTGAGTCAGTCAAGCTATGTGAGTCCCTGTGTGAGTGAGTGAGTGTTTGGAATATTTTGTTTACATGCTGGTGAGCAAGTGGGCATGTGAGTGGTTGACTGAGTGAGGGCTAGGGAACTGATGGCCAGGGCTCTTCTGATGCAGCAACTGGTGCCACAGCTGCTTGCTTGAACTTCTAGCAATTCCTGGGGTGCAGAAGCTGAGCATCATTTTCTTTTTCTTTCCTCCTTCTTCTTTTTTTTAAACCAACAAACCCTCTCTGGGAAGAAAATGCTGGGAGAGACTGTCTAAGTGGATCTCATGAGAGGGTGGCCAGGCTCCTGGTGTAACAGCTGGTGCTACACCTTCTCAAGGTTGCACCAGTTACACAAGCAAGGTAGCACCAGTTACACCAGCTATAAGACAGAAAGGTCAGACTACCTACCAGGGAAAACCAATCAGAATGCAGTAGACCTATCAGCAAAAATACTCAAGCAAGAAGGGATTGGAGCCCTATATTCAAAGTCCTCAAAGAAAAACAATTCCAACCAAGAATTTCCTACCCAGCCAAGCTCAGCTTCCTCAGTGATGGAGAGTTAAAATCCTTCCCAGACATCCAGTCCCTAAGAGAGTATGCAGCTTCCAGATCAGCTCTATAGGAGACACTTAAAAAGGTATTAGGCACAGAAGAAAGAAAGAAAAAAAAAGAATGACCACACACTTCCCAAGAGAACAGCAGAGCACAGAATCAACAGAGAATACAGTGCAACAAGAGACTTGAAAACACACACATACATTAACCCCAAAGCCAAAAGAGAACAAGTAAACAAAGTAAAACCTTTTAAGAACCTCATGACAGGGAGAAAAGATCACTTTCAATAATCAGCCTAAATGTGAATGGACTAAATGCACCACTGAAAAATCACAGAATGGCAAACTGGATAAAAAATGATGACCCAATTATTTGCTGCATACAGGAGACTCATCTCACCACAAGGGGTACACACAGACTCAAAGCTAAAGGAATGGAAACGAGTTTCCAGGCAAATAGATCACAAAAGAATGCAGGAGTTGCAATTTTAATATTAGACAAAACAACATTTAAGCTATTAAAAATTTAAAAAGATGCAAAAGGACACTATATAATGATAAAAGGGTTCAATCCATCTGTCGGAGACCGGCTCCAACCGAGGGAGGGTTGGACCCACACCGGAGAGTCAAGATGGCGAGAAGAGACCACTTGGAGGCAGTTCTTCTGGGATCAGTCTGATCACGACTGAGTCCAAATTTTATTTGGACTCCTTCCAACTTATATACCATTTTCTATACCCTCCAGCAGTGTGATAATCACTTGCTGGGAGCGTACAAATTCCATGCATATCGCGCTTTACAAACTATGCATCACAAGACCATCACGAGACTTGCAAGTTCCAAGCAAACAATTACAATTCCATGATGCATGACGTGCTTCACAAAACTTACATTAAAATCACAGGTGCACAATTTCAATACAGATTGTTCAAAGTGTTTTCCATAATGTTCAATAAATCATTCATATTATACTCTTTGTTCTAGACCCTGATTAATACAAAAAACTTTCTAAGTTAACTCTAGGTTCAATCCAAGTTCACTGACTCCTAATATTTTTTAATGATTAATATTATCAACTTAACACTATACTATAATCTATAAGTTTACTTAAATGACTTAATTTTTATTTATTCCATTAACCTATTATGATTCAACATAGTGCCCTGTAATTCTATAACAATTAATTCAAAACTTATTCTTGAACTACAAAACCTTACCACGACTTATATGAGTTTCATATTTCTAAACTTTAATTTTTATATAATCTGATGATTGAACTTTAATACTATGCTATATCTTATTAGGCTAATACCTTATCATTAATTCTTTCATAAAT
>NW_007258369.1:16414-28182 GCF_000164805.1 Carlito syrichta
TCTAGGGGAGACTGCTTTTGGGACAAGAGTTGATTAACCAGTCTACCAGGAAATAGAAGTTAAAAAATATCTTAAGAAGAAATACAGCTTAGAAAAACAGAGAAACACAAAATAATTCTGCTGTGCAACTTTCCATCAGGTGTATTTAGATTTACTTATAAGTTTTACTGCCATGTATGCACACTGGTCACTAATCACACGCCAATATTATAGGTATAACTGATATCCTATGTCAGAGGAGATCTTCCAGATGGGCCTTTACAGGCCTCAGCCATGTAGCTATAGATGTTGGCTCCCAACATCCAACAACTAGAAATATCCATCCTAAACATATTTGTACCCAACACAGGAGCACCAGCATTTATAAAGCAACTACTAAATAAACTGATAAAAGATATTGACTCTAACACTATTATGGGAGGGGACTTGAATACCCCACTGACAGCCTTAGATAGATCATTGAGGCAAAAAACCAACAAGGAGATACAGAACCTAAACTTGACACTCAACCAAATGGATTTAATATATATCTACAGATTATTCCACCTAACAAATACAGAATATACATTCTACTCATCACCACATGGAGCATACTCCAAGATTGATCATGTCCTTGGCCATAAATCAAGCATTCTACTCATCACCACATGGAGCATACTCCAAGATTGATCATGTCCTTGGCCATAAATCAAGCATAAACAAATTCCATAAGGTTGCAATCTTGCCATGCAAGATTCTCAGATCACAGTGGAATAAAAATAAACATCAACACCAACAACATTTCCCCAAAGTCCATGAAGACATGGACACCAAACAGCATGATGCTGAACAACTACTAGGTCAAAACTGAAATCAAAGTAGAAATTAAAATATTCCTGGAAACAAATGAAAATGAAGAAACATCTTACCAAAACCTCTGGGATTCCATAAAAACAGTTCTAAGAGGGGAATTTATATCTCTACACGCACACATTAAGAAAATGAAAAGATCACAGGTAAAGAACCCTAACAAATCACCTAAGGGAGCAAGAAAGAGAAGACCACCAAAACCCCAACTTTAGCAAAGAATCCAAATCACCTAAATACGAGCCCAACTGTGGGACATAGAAAATAAAAATATCATAGAAAACATCAACAAAACAAAAAGCTGATTCTTTGAAAGAATTAACAAGATTGATGGGCCCCTAGCCAGAATGACCAAGAAGAAGAGAGAAAAAACCCCCAAAATCAGAAATACAAAAGACCAAATCATAACTGACAATGAAGAAATACAAAAGATTATCAGAGATTACTATGTATACCTGTATGGAAACAAACTTGATAACCTAAATGAAATGGAGGACTTTCTGACATCACACAACCTCCCCAGGTAGAAACAAGAACACATTGAGACACGAAATAGACCAATAACAACCCAGGAAATTGACTCTGTCATAAGAAAACTACCTATCCAAAAAAAAAAGAAAAAAGTCCTGGACTGTATGGCTTTCCAGCAGAATTCTACAAAATGTACAAGGAGGAGCTGATACTAATCCTATTGAAAGTATTGCAGGCAATTGAGAAAGATGGACTTCTTCCCAAATCATTTTACAAAGCTAACATCACACTGATACCCAAACTGAGTAAAGATCCAACAAAAAAAGAGAACTATAGGCCAATATCCCTTATGAGCATAGATGCAAAAATTCTCAACAAGATTCTAGCAAAATGTATCTCAAAAATCTCCACCATGACCAAGTAGGCTTCATCACCAGGATGCAGGGCTGGTTCAACATTCACAAGACCATAAATGTAATTAAATACATCAACAGATATAAAAACAAGACACATGATTATCTCATAAATACAGAAAAAGCTTTCGATAAAATCCAGTATCCCTTTTTGATAAAAACCCTCAAACACCTAGGTATAGAAGGAACAAACCTCAAAATAGTAAGTACCATCTATGATAAACCCACAGCTAACATACTGCTAAATGGACAGAACCTGGAAACATTTCCCCTGAAAACTGGAATAAGACAAGGCTGCCCACTCTCATCCCTCTTGTTCAACAGTGTGTTGGAAGTTCTAGCTCATGCAATTAGACAAGAGAAGGAATTCAGGGGTATCCAAATAGGAAAAGAGGAAGCTAAGTTATCCATCTTCACTGATGATATGATCCTATACCTTGAAAATCCAAGAGAATCTGTCAAAAACCTACTTGCACTGATAAAGGACTTTGACAAAGTCTCAGGGTACAAAATAAATATTCAAGACAGTTGCATTCTTATACACCAACAACAAGCAGGCAGAGACCCAAATTAAAAGCACAATCCCATTCACAATAGCCACAAAAAAAAGAAATACCTCGGCATCTTCCTAACCAGAGAAGTGAAAGATTTTTACAATGAAGACTACAAAACACTGCTCAAAGAAATCCAAGAAGACACAAAAATTGGAAAAATCGTCCATGCTCATGGATAGGAAGAATCAACATTGTTAAAATGTCCATCTTACCGATGGTAATCTACAAATTCAACACAATACCCATTAAGTTCTACATCATTCTTCTCAGACTTGGAAATGATGATACAGAAATTCATATGGAAACATAAACGACCATGAATAGCCAAAACAATTCTTAGCATAAGAAACAAAGCAGGAGGTATCACACTTCCAGACTTCAAACTTTACTATAAGGCTACAGTAATCAAAACAGCCTGGTATTGGTACAAGAACAGGCACATAGACCAATGGAACAGAATAGAGATTCTGGAAGCAAAGGCTCAATTCCTCAACCAACTCATCTTTGACAAAGCCTCCAACAACAACCACTGGGGAGAGGAGAACATATTCAGTAAGTGGTGCTGGGAAAACTGGCAATCACAAGCAGAAGTTTGAAACAGGACCCCTACCTATCACCATACACAAAAATTAACTCTAAATGGATCAAAGATCTAAGTGTAAAACCTCAAACTATAAGAATCTTAGAAAATACAGGAGACACCCTTATGGAAATTGGAATGGGCAACCAGTTCCTATTAGAACCCTAAAGCCCAATACCTTAAGAAATAAGATATATAAGTGGGAAATCGTCAAACTAATGAGCTTCTGCCAAGCAAAATAAACCATCAAGAGAGCAGGGAGACAGCACACAGAATAGGAAAAAATATTTGCCAACTGTATATCTGACAAAGGTCTAACATCTAGGATCTACAAGGAACTCAAATGTGCTGAAAGGAAAAAAACAAACAGCCCCATTAAAAGTGGGTAAAAACATGAATAGACATTTCTCAAAAGAAAATATATGAACAGCCAACAGGCACATGAAAAAGTGCTCAGCGTCACTCATCATCAGAGAACTGCACATCGAAACCACATTGGGATACCACCCAACTCCAGTAAGAATGGCCATCATTAATAAAACAACAGATGCAGGTGAGAATATGTAGGAATGTAAACTAGTGTAACTTCTCTGGAATACAGCATGGTGATTTCCTTAAGAACTAGAAATTGACCTTCCATAGGACCCAGCAATCCCCTTATTGGGAATATACCCGGAGGAACTCAAATCATTCTACAAAAAAGATACCTGCACACGTATGTTTGTTTCAGCTCTATTCGCAATTGCAAAAACATGGAACCAACCATGTTGCCCATCTAAGCTGGACTGGATTAAAAAATGTGGTACATATACACAATGGAATATTATGCAGCCATAAAGAAAAACAAACATATGGACTTCACAGCAACTTGGATGGATTTGGAGTTGATCATACGCAGTGATCTATCACAGAAACAAAGAACAGAGTACCATATGTTCTCACTCATAAGCAGACCTTGAACGATTATAATACTATAAGAAAGGAATTGGCAGTAGTGGGAAACTGTCAGGGGAGGTGGGTGGGATCGTCAGTTGAGGAAAATTGCTAGGGAATGAGGGGCATACCTCATCAAGGGTACCTGCATAATCACCTTTTGTATACCTAACCCTGAATTGTATCCCACATCTTAATAATAATAATAATAAAAGACAACTGCACTTGTATGTTTATCATAGCACAATTCTCAATTGTAAAGACGTGGAGTCAGCCTAAATGTCCATCAACTGATGAAGGAATATTGAAAAATGTGGTATATATATGCCATGGAATACCATGTAGCCATAAAAAATAATGGAATCATGTCCTTTGCAGCAACATGGATGGAGCTGGAGATCATCATTCTAAGTAAATTTAGAAAGAGAAAACCAAACACCACATATTCTTTCTCATATGTAGGAGCTAAACGATCACAAAGATGGAATAATAGACACTTGGGACACCACTAAGTGGGGAGGAAGAAGGAATATCAGGGTTTAGAAGCTACCTATGGGGTACAATGTTCACTCTCTGGGGAATGGACCACCTGAGACCGAATCCCCATCACTAAACAATATGTACATTTAATGAACACACATGTGTTCCCCTTGAATCATATCCAACAGATGAAGTCCTGGACTCAAGCAGCCTGATCTTCAGGTCTGTACTATTGATCACTGTGTCATGTATACAGGTCATATTTCCTAAGAAAGATAAACACCTTGCCACATATAAATCAAGTTAAGGCTTGAGGTAAAAGGTGAATGACCATACTGCCCAAAGTAATCTACAAATTCAGTGCAACCCTATCAAATTACCAACATCCATTTTCACAGAACTAGAAAAACCAATCCTAAAGTTTGTATGGAGCCAAAAAAGAGCTCAAGTAGCCAAAGCAATTCCAAATAAAAAGAACAAATGTGGAGGCATCACATTGTATGACTTCAAATTATACTACAAGGATTGAATTTGGACTTCTCTGATGATGAGTGATGTTGAGCATTTTTAAATGTTTTTTGGTCATTTGTATATCTTGATACTGGTATAAAAATAGACAAACAGATTATGCAACAGAATAGAGAACACAGACAAAGCCATATACCTAAAACCAAGTGATCTTTGAGAAAGTTGAGAAAAATAAGCAATGAGGAAAAGACTCTTTATTTAATAAATGGTTTTGGGAAAAATTGGTTGGATATATGCAGAAGAATAAAATTGAACCCTCATCTCTCACCATATACAAAAATTAACTCAATATGGCTTAAAAACTTAAATGTAAAACCTGAAACTATAAAAATCATAGGGGGAAAAACATAGAAGAACTCTCTTCTGGACATTGACCCAGGGAAAGAATTTATGCTGAAAACCCCAAAAGTAAATGCAAAAATGATGAAAGTAGGCAAATGGGACTTGATTAAACTAAAATGCGTCTGCATAGCAGAAGAAATAATCAATAGAGTGAACCAAAAACCTACAGAATGGAGAAAATATTTACAATTATATCTCTGACAAAGGAATGATATCCTGAATCTATAAGACAAACAACACCACAAGAAAACAGCAACAAAAAAGAAACAACCCCATTAAAAAAGTGGGTAAAGGACATTAACAGTCACTTGCAGCATTTAGGTGTACAATTAGCCACGAAAGTTAATAAAAAATGCTTAACATCACTAATCACCAGAGAAATGCAAATTAAAACCACGGTGAAATATAATCTTACACCAATCAGAATGGCTATCATTAAAAAGTCAGAAAATAGATGTTGGTGCAGATGCAGAGGAAACAGAATGCTCATATACTGTTAGCAGGAATGCAAACTGGTTTATCCTCTATGGAAAACAGTATGACACTTACTCAAAAACAAAAAAAACAAACCAACCAACAAAACAAAACAAAAAAACTCAAAGAAGAGCTACCATTTGATCCAGCAATCCCATTATTGTGTTTCTACTCAAAGGAATATTTAAAGCATTCTACTAAAAAAGACACCTCCATTTGTATGTTCATTGCAGCACTATTCATAATAGCAAAATCATGGAAACATGGCCAGGAGTGGCTGAATGGGCAAAGAGAATGTGGTATATGTACTTGACAGAACACTATACAGTCATACAAAATAATGAAATCATGTCCTTTGCAGCAACATGGATGAAACTGGAGACTGTCATTCTATGCAAAAAATCTCACAAACAGAAAATCAAACACATGTTTTTACTTATATGGGGGAGATAAACAAAGGGTACTCATGGAAATAAAGATAGAAATAATAGATAATGGGGATACCAAAAAGAAGGAGCCAGGGAAAGGGGTGAGGGCTCAAAAACTACCTATCAGATACAATGTTCACCATTTGGGGAATAGAGACACCAGAAGCCCAGTTGCCACCAGTACGCAATATACTTATGTAACAAACATGCACTTATACCCCCTGAATCTAAAAACAAATTATATCCATCACAAAAGGCAAAGATCCCATTTTAAAATATGAACATATGTTTATTGCTTAGTATACAATGATAGCAATGTGCAGACAGTGCACTCCATGTATTATCTTTGAACTGTAACTGGCAACCAAGCAATTTCCTGTTTCATAGCAAAATGTGTGATTATTTGGCTAAAAGTCCAATGAGTAGACTCCAGAGGGTATCCAGCAAATGAAACAAGAACAAATAAGAAAATTGAGAAGACAACAAATCATAATTATTGTTAGGCTCAGGGGAAGCAGTACTCACCTTTCCCCATCTGCCCCTCCACCCACCGATCCCCTATGCACTCCTCCACTCCAAACCCACAACTGCATATCTCGCTTGAAGCTTCCCGGAACCTGCCGGCAGCTGCCAAGAAGGGCCAGACAGAGACTTTCCAGCCCACGCTGGATGTGATGCTTTGTCTCCCCGCTTCACTGCCGCCCCCAACACCCTCCCGAATACAGCACCCTTAAAAACCGAAGCCTGCCCCTCCTTGGGGGCGACTCCCCTGGCCCATCTTTCTTGACTACAGGACCTTGCCTGGGAGTTTCTCCCCCAATAAACTCTTGGTTTATACCAGCCCTTTGTCCTGTGCCTCTTTCGGTATCTCCAAACGTTACATCTTGGTGCCAAAACCTGGGAGGTGACTGAGCCACTCAGGCCTCACCTCCTGGCTCAGGGGCCTCCTGCCCAGATGCCTCTGGGCCAAACTGCGAATCTCTGACCCACTCCTCCACTCAAACTTTTGTGAGGTGAGTTCCTCCTGTGTCAGTCTCTCTTTCCTCCTCTGGCTTCCCTATCAGAAGTCACAGCAGTGCTAGGGAAAGCCCTCCATTCCGGTCAGTGATAAATCATGGGGATGCCTTGTTTATCCTGATCTTCACTCTGCCTGGCCGGTCTTTGCCTGAATTGGGACACCTTTTCAGACTCAGACAGGCCCCGGAAATTTAGACTGACATGGATAACCAACCCCCCAAATCTAATTCTAAGATGCCTCTGGGCTGTCTTCTCAGTAGTCTCAACAAATTGGGATTAACCCCGTACATTTGATGAAAACTCCTAGTCCATTTCTGTACTGTGGCCTGGCCTCAGTATAAACTGGATAATGGGTCTGAATGGCCCCCCAGGGGAACTTTTAATTTTAACATCCTCACTGTCTTGGATAACTTCTGCAAACGCAGTGGAAAATGGTCGGAGATTCCCTATGTTCAGGCCTTCTGGCTCCTGCACTCCCATCCTTCCCTGTGTCAGTATTGTTCCACAACCTAAATATTGCTGGCAAAGGGAAGCCCCCTTTCCCCTTCCCCTTCCTCTGCCCCAGTCCCCCCACCCAAGTATGACAAACCTCTCCCACCTGATCCAGAGCCTTCCCCCCCATAAATCTTCTGGAAGACTTAGCTGCGCCAACCCCTCACCCTCCAAATCCTCCTCCTCCTTCCAACCCACCTCCATACAACCTGCCCTCTCTCTATCCTCATCTTCCTCCTTCATCTTCTGACTCTCCCCTTCCGCCACTCTCTCTCCACTCCAGTCAGTGCACATACCAGCTCACATTACACGGACCATCCCCCCACCCCCTTACTCCTGTGCCCATTTGTCTTCTCCGAGAGGTCGCAGGCCCAGATGGCATTGTGCGACTACACGTTCCTTTTTCCTTGGCCGACTTATCTGCTATTGAAAAACGATTGGGGTCGTTTTCTGCCAACCCTTCTGCCTTTGCCAAAGAATTCCGTAACCTTACTCAGGTTTATGATCTGATATGGCATGATATTCATGTTATCTCTACTTCCACCCTCACTCCCGATGAACAGGATCGTATCATGGCCGCTGCTCAGGAGTACGCAGATAAAGTCCATCTAATGGACAACACTCAGTCAGTGGGGGCCGAGGCCATCCCAGCAACGGACTCCAATTGGGACTACCAAGCTGGCCATATAAGACATAGATGTAGAGATCACATGATATGGTGCATTCAGGCAGGACTTGAGGTGGCATCTCAAAAGGTAGTGAATTATGATAAGCTTAGGGAAATAACCCAAGGCCCAAATAAAAACCCAGCTGTTTTTCTAAACCATCTCACTGAGGCTATGACTCTCCACACCTGCCTCAGTCCAGACGATCCTGCTGGGACCACTGTTCTCGCTACCCATTTCATCACCCAGTCCACCCCTGATATCCACAGGAAGCTGAAGAAGGCAGGGGATGGCCCTCAAACCCCTGTCCATGACCTGGTAAACATGGCCTTTAAGGTTTTTAATGTCCACAAGGAAGATGCAGAAACTGCTAGGCAGCTTCACCTCCAGCAGGTCGCTAAAGTGCAAGCTGGTGCCCTGGTTGCAGCTCTACAACCAAAGCAACAGGGTATGGGGGTCTCTTGACGTCTGGAGATGGGTAACAAAGCTCCCCCGGGAGCCTGTTTCAAGTGTGGCCAGGAGGGCCACTGGGCCAAGCAGTGCCCTAACCCATGTCCGCCGAGTAAGCCATGCCCTATCTGTAAAAAAAAAGGGCCATTGGAAGTCGGATTGCACTTGGCCTGGCCAAGCCCCAGTGCCTCCACACAGGGGTGTGGCTGAGCTGCCTGCTCCACTCCATGAGCTGCTTGGACTGGTGGAAAGCTGAGGATGCCTGGACTTGAAGACCCCAATTACCCTTGCCGAACCCAGGGTTTTGCTCCAGGTAGTGGATAAGTCAGTCTCGTTCCTCATGTACACAGGGGCTACCTATTTGGTTCTGCCTTCCTTTTCGGGGCCTCTATCTCCTTCCCAGGTCTCAGTCATTGGTATCAACGGCCAGCCTTCTGCCCCCCTTCAAACTTCACCTTTACTTTGTTCTCTCAGTGATTGGATGTTTAGTCACTCCTTCCTTATTTTCCCATCCTGCCCCATTCCGTTGCTCGGCAGGGATATCCTCTCAAAACTGGGGGCCACTTTAACGCTGCTGGTTCAATCGGCAGCCCCACTCCTTGCCAATATTGCTCTTGTCTCTGTTTTTCTCAGCTCAAACCTGTCACCTCCCTCCCACCCCACCTAGTCAACCCCAATGTGTGGAACATTTCCACCCCAGTCATAGCCCAACACCACACGCCGGTTCACATAGTTTTGAAAAACCCTTCTAACTTCCCTTCTAGACCCCAGTTCCCCATTTCAGCCACACATCGTAAGGGCCTTAAACCCATCATCACTCGCTTGCTTTCTGAGGGCCTCCTCATACCTGTTAACTCTCCATGAAACACCCCCATCCTTTCGGTCTGTAAGCCCTCTGGGGACTACCGCTTGGTCCAGGACCTCCATCTCATTAATGAGGCAGTGGTCTCTCTCCACCCAGTGGTTCCTAATCTCTACATTCTTTTATCTTGGTTACCACCTCAGAAAACACATTTCACTGTCATTGACCTCAAGGACACTTTCTTTACTACCCCCCTACACCCAGACTCTTACCCCCTTTTTGCTTTCACCTGGAAGGACCCGGACACGAACAGGCATAACAACTTACATGAATGGTCTTGCCACAGGGCTTCTGGGACAGCCCCCACTTCTTTGGCCAGGCTGTCGTGGCTGACCTAACTGATTACCCTCTCCAACCTAGCCACGTCATCCAGTATGTGAATGATCTCTTACTTTGAAGCCCATCTGAGGAGCTGTCCCCCCACACACACAGCTGCCCTTCTCAACTTCCTGGCCTCTAGGGGATACCGGGTGTCCCCCCAGAAAGCCCAGCTCACACAACCTGAAGTTGTCTACCTTGGCATCCACCTTATTCCCATCACTAAGGCCCTGACAATGGGCTGCCTCCATGCTGTACAGCAGTTGACACCCCTAGAAAATGGTGACCAAATCTTGTCCTTTTTGGGCTTTGTGGGGTACTTCAGGCAATGGATGCCTAACTTCGCCCTGTTAGCCAAACCTCTGTATGCAGCCACCAAGCAAATGCCTACGGGGCCCCTCACCTCCCCTGCTGAGGTTTGCAAGGCATTTGTTGCTCTCCGTGACACCCTCCTGTCTTCACCACCACTGTGTCTCCCTAACCCCTCTCAGCCGTTCTGTTTGTTTACAGATGAGTGCTGTGGAATAGCTGTGGGGGTCCTAACATACCTGGTTGCCCCCCCCACCACCCAGTAGCCTACCTCTCCAAACAGCTCAATACCACTGTTCAGGGGTGGCAACCCTGCCTACGGGTGCTAGCGGCGGCCACTGTTCTAACCAAGTAGTCTTTAAAAACTTTCCTTACATCACCATATCACTGTCTTCTCCCCTCACAGAGTCCACGAACTGTTGGGACGTCGGGTGCTCTCTCTCCTAGGCCCCTCCAGGATACAGGAGTTCCATTTGTTGTTCCTGGACAACCTGGGGGTAACTCTAAAGCCTTCACGACCCCTTAACCCAGCGTCCCTACTCCCTCTCCCTTCCTCTGATGCAGGGCCTATCCACTCTTGCCTGGAGGTGGTGGAGGCCCTGACTCTACCCAGGGACGGACTCTCAGATCAGCCACTTCAGTCCCCAGACCTCACTCTGTTTGTGGATGGCAGTTCTGTCTGCACCCCGCAAGGCCACTGGCAGGCGGCCTATGCCATAGTCTCTGTTGACTCTGTTCTCAAGGCCCAGCCCCTTCCTCTGGGCACCACTTCCCAAAAAGCAAAGCTTGTTGCTCTTACACAGGCTCTCGAACCATCTAAAGGCAGCAGGTAACCATCTACACTGACTCCCGATATGCCTTCCTCATTGCTCATTCCCATGCCACCATTTGGAAGGAAAGAGAATGTCTTACCACTAAGGGCACACCCATTACCAATGCCAAACTAATTTCTAAACCACTCCAGGCCCTGCTGAGCCCACGGGAAGTTGCCATTGTTCACTGTCGAGGCCATCAAGCCTCACAGGATCTAGTGGCCAAGGGCAATGCCTGGGCAGACTCTGTCGCTAGGGGACTAACCCAGGTCATGCTCCATCCCCCCTCCTCTTCCTCTCTCCCTCCCTGAAACCCCAGTACCTTCCCGAGGAGTGGCAGTCCCTATTAAATAAAGGGGGCTATGTCACACAGCAGGACTGGATCATGCTGGGGGATCGTGTTGTGCTACCACAAAATCAGGCCTCCCATATTTTGACAGAAGTCCACCACTCTCTGCACATCGGACCTGAGGCCATGTATAGGTTTCTCTCTCCTATATTCCACCTAATGGGTTTAAAAAGGCTTATCTCTTAGGTTCATACCGTGTGTACAGTCTGCTCTGCCATCACTTCCCAGGGAGGATTATGCCCTGTATTCCCACTCACCAGATGAGGGGCCACCTCCCAGCCGAGGACTGGCAAATTGACTTCACCCATATGCCTGTCCACAAAAAATTTCGGTATTTGCTCACTCTAGTGGATACCTTTTCAGGCTGGATCGAGGACTTCCCCACAGCCAAGGAAACAGCTGATGTCGTGGCCACAGTCCTTCTGGAACACATCATCCCCAGGTT
>NW_007258369.1:28259-54189 GCF_000164805.1 Carlito syrichta
AACACACCTCACCAAGCTCACCCTAGAGGTAAAACTCGGCTGGCCTGCCCTCCTCCCACTTGCCCTCTCCAGGATAAGGGCGGCTCCAAGGGCTCCGTCGGATCTCAGCCCTTTTGAACTGCTGTATGGCAGGCCATTTTTAATCAATCACAACCTACCCTCCGCACCACCTCCTCTTGCTTCCTACTTGCCATATTTGTCTCTGCTTAGGCAGTTGCTAAGGGAACACGTGGAACGAACCCTTCCCATGGTCACTCCTGACAACCCATCACATCTGGTTTGTAAGGTCCTCCAACTGGGGAATTCAGTTCTACTCAAACAACTGTCCCCTCAAGATCTAACCCCCCGGTGGGTTGGCCCATTCATGGTGGTCCTCACCACCCCCACAGCTGCCAAATTACTGAGGCATTCCTCCTGGTATCATGTCTCCCGTCTAAAATTGGCCCTGGCCACAGAGGCCCCTTGGCAATGTCAAAAGGTGAAACCTACCCATCTTCACCTCATCCAGGGTCCTGCTACTCACTCTAGTCCTACTGCCTTTCTCACACACAACACCACTGGATGATGGCTGCCGCTGGCAGTTTTACATTGAAGAAACAGCCCAGTCTTACGGTAAAGTCATTACTCAGGTTGTGGGCACTGGACTGTGCCAGCCCCAGGGGTGCCAGGCACCAGTCACCATCGACATCTCAATAGGCAGCATGAACTCCATCAGCCTGGGTGCAACCCCAACCCTGGTCTTCTGTTTCCAATATGACCAAACTAATGCCAAATGTAACCGGTGGCCTCAGACATATGGGGGTTGTGCATATAATTGGTGCAAAATGCACAAGGTCTACCCTCTCATCCACCTGGGAAAACTAACCCGTTTCACCATTTCTAATCCCTGGCACCCCAGGTGGGCACAGAGGGTTGAGGGAGTTGTTTACAACTTTTGGTTGAACTCCAAACCATCAGGAAAACTCCGCATTTTCTGAACATACCGCCTTGTTTTTCCTCCCCCTAGCAAACTTCCCAGCCTTATTGCAGAAGCAGAAACTTCTTTGGCTAACCAAAGCCCCCTGCCCCTGAGTGCCGACCACCCTTCTCCGTTATCTTGGCTCTGTTTAATACAAGAAGGTATCTCATTACTCAACCACTCTTCGGTTGGGAATGTAAGTAACTGCTTCCTTTGCGCAGCTCTAAACCACTCCCCTTTAACAGCAGTTCCTGTCACACAATTGTTCTTTGCTTCTAGTGGGTCAGTCAACCAGCCTCCTCCTATCCCTGGAGTTCCTTTGTTCTGGCCCCTCAGTAACCTCTCTAATACCTGTTATGGCAGCTCCTGCACATGCAACATCTCCAGACCTGTGCCATCTACTCTATCTGCTCCAAGGGGTGGGTTCTTTTGGTATAACGGCACCCTCTTCAAATCTGTCAATAATTCTTACCCTTGTTGGTATCCAGTAATGCTTGTGCCACAGCTTACGTTCTATTCTGAAGAAGAGCTCTTACTCAAAGCCTTTCGCACTCCCCGCCACGCCCGCCATGCAGCATTTCTCCCCCTCATGCTCAGTCTCATGTTTGCCACGTCCTTGGTGGCTGGAGGGCTGGGCGGGGGAACACTAGGACACAGCCTCCTTTCTTCCCAAAATCTGGAAGAAAGGCTCCAAGCCACTCTGGAAGCATCTGCAAGCTCCCTGGCATCCCTGCAGCGGCAAATAACCTCACTAGCCCGGGTTACTTTACAGAACCGCAGGGCTCTTGATCTCCTTATAGCCAGCCAGGGTGGAACCTGCATGTTTCTCCAGGAAGAATGTTGTTTCTACATTAATGAAACAGGGCTGGTAGAGGAAAATGTCAATGTCCTCCAAAAGCTGGGAGATGAACTTCGTGAAAAAAACACCACAGAACCGCTCTTCTCTGCTTGGTGGAACTTGGGCATTGCCCAATGGGTCATGCCATTCTTGGGACCTGTTCTACTTATCTTTTACTTATGGTTGCACCCTGTCTGTTTAATTTTTTGCAGTCTCGCATGAAGGAAATTTCTTGTGTCACAGTCAATCAGCTACTCCTGCACCCTTCTCCCTATGCCCCACTTCCCTCTGAGCAACCCCATCCTGACCTCCCCTAAAACTATGCCCCCTTTCAGCTTAAAGCAGCCAGATCGAGTCAACGCCCCTTATACCAAAGAGATCAAGATGTTAGGCTCAGGGGGAAGCAGCACTCACCTTCCCCCATCTGCTCCTCCACCCACCAATCCCCTATGCACTCCTCCACCCCAAACCCACAACCTCATACCTCGCTTGAAGCTTCCTTGAACCTGCCAGCAGCTGCCAAGAAGGAACAGACAGAGACTTTCCAGCCCACGCCGGATGTGACGCTTTGTCTCCCCGCTTCACTAACGCCCCCAACACCCTCCTGAATACAGCACCCTTAAAAACCCAAGCCTTCCCCTCCTTGGGGTCGACTCCCCTGGCCCCTCTTTCTGGACCATGGGACCTCACCTGGGAGTTTCTCCCCCAATAAACGCTTGGTTTATACCGACCCTCTGTCCTGTGCCTCTTTTGGTATCTCCAAACGTTACAATTATCATCCTACATGTTTCTGTACTAGGAATAAGCAGCTAACCTTGAGCATAAAGTCAGGGAGATACAAACACATGTGTGTTTAGTGGTGAGCTATTTTATTCCAGGGTATTAAGATGCCATTTCACTGTTACTTCTTTAGGTTCCATGAGACTGATAAATCCTACATATTGTGGTCCAGGATGTATAAGTTTCCTTAAGTGATATAATTAATACCATAATTATATATAGATTTTAAAAATTATTCTCACTTGAGATCAGACAAGATGGCCACTGGACAGGTTGGACTGTGAGACTCTCCTCAGGGGCAAGTGTCCATAAAGTGACTGTGGCTCACCTGAGAGGAGCCTGCTGAGTCTGGCTGCTTCTTGTCACTTGGCACCTGGTCAACACCATTGCCTGTTGTAGCAGATCAGGGGAGCCCCGAGTCTGATCATTGGAGAGAGAGGATTAGGGAGAGCCAGGGAGAGGCACCTTGCCCAGTGAAAAAATGCCTAACATAGTCATTTTCTCTGTCCCAGGACTGACTGGAGACCTGCATTGCCCTACCCAGCTCTGCCCAGCTCCCAGTTCCACCCAGCTCTGCCCACCTCCAGCCAGTTCCACCCAGCCTCCAACTTGGGTCCTAAGATAATCATATCAAACTGGGAGAGACAGAAGCCCCTCCCCCATGCTAGATCAGACACAGTCAGGTCAGTTCAGAGTGGCAAAACTGACAGACAACAAGCTAGGTGAGTTCAGATCTAATCTACCCTCCTTCCACAGCAGGCCTAGGGCATCTGACCCAAAATGAGAGTAACCCCATCAGCCTGTGGTGAGAGCTAGAAATCAGAGATGAAAGGATGTTGAACTTACAGGAATGACCTCAGTTTGGTTCCTTGTTTTTATTTTTAAAAATTTTTATGGTTTTTTTTACTCTTTTTGTTTTTTGCTTTAGTTTTATCTATCTTCTCTCTGTTTTTGATAACATTTTAGTACTTTCTTTGTTTCTGTTATTTTACTGATCTTTTTTCTTTAGACTTCCTGCTTGTGTATGGGAAGAGTACATCAATAGGGAAGTTGGCTGGCTTGTGGGTTTGTATGATAGTTTTAGTTTTTTTTACTCTTTTCTATCTTTGTGTCATTTTCATTTGTTTGTTGGCACATCTGTCTATTTTCCCTCTTACTTTTCTCTCTCTCCACCTTCCTCTTGCCCCCCACTCCTTGTTCCATTCTTTCCCTTTTTCTTATCTCATTTTACTTTCAGGGAGCAAACCTATACCCCCACTGCATGGAGAGATTGCAAGGTAGTGGGAAATGGGTTGCAGGGTATCCATTCACCTGTCAGTGGATACTGGGATCTGCAGATAGATTTTGAATCACAGCTTCCCCCTCAATTACATCTCAAAACTGCAAAAAAAGTACAGCTCCCTACCCACAGTCCAGATTCAGAAGTGAACAAAGCTAGAGAATTCACATAAGGAAGAATGAGAGATTGAGCAAACAGGAGTAAAAGCAACACCGCCATCCCTGAACAACAAAATTAAAGAAGAGGGGGAAAAACTGTGTGTGGGGGGGGAGGGCAGGGAGAAAAATCTACACAAATGAAGAAAAACTAAAAGAAGAATATGAGTCTCACATAAACCTCTGGGAAGTCAGACACTGAGAAAACAGACTTCAGAACACAAACAATGAACAGTCCCCAGAATGACTGGTCACATACTACAAATCCAGATATCAAGTCATTAATAGAGAGAATAAAAAGAATTGAGGAGAGACAAGAGGAAAATAGGAAAGAGACGATAACTGAGATAACAGCAGTAAAGAATATTGTGAATGAAATAAATAACAAACTGATAAGCATGGAAAGCAGAATTAGCCAAGCAGAAGAAAGAATCTCAGAGCTTGAGGACCAAAATATAGAACTAACCCAAACTGTCAAAAACCACAGAAAAGAAGTTTCAAAAGACAGAACAAAAGCTTCAAGAGGAGGTGTTCCGGAAAGATGGTGATGGCATAGGAGGGACTGTGAGATTCTCCGAAAGTGAGTTCCCAAAAAGACTCTTACTTTCCTTCCTCCACCCCCCTGCCCACTGCCAGCCACACCGGTCTGAGGCCTGGAGACCCTTGGACCCATGCAAGGCCAGCTATTGTGGCCCCTTGGCTGCTGCTGCTGCTCCACCATAGGCAGCCTCAGGCCCTGGCCATGTGGAGATCCCAGCTCCCTGCCCAGCTACAACATCTCATCCAGCCCCAAGCCACTGGCCACCGCCTATGAAGGCCCTTGGATACCACATTGTGTAGATCTGGGTTCCCTTGCTGGCTACACTGATCCTCCCGGCACTCAGCTGCTCTCAGCTCCCTCCCTGACTGTACACCCAGCCCAGCGGCCTAGTACTCACTCCTCAGAGTTCCAGCTCCCTGCCCTGGGTTCTGGGCCCCTGCCCAGAATGATTTCAAGCTGCCGTCACCCAGGGAGGCTCTAGGTGCCAGCCCCTCAGGGATACCAGCTTCATTCCTGGCTGAAGTGTCCTATGCAGGGCCCAAAGCCAATGTCACCACTCACCACTCACCCTTTGGGGCTCTGGTCTCTGCTCCTGCTGAGGCACACAGTGTGGGACCCCATGGTTGTGTAAGAGAACAGTGTATCTTAAGGAGGTGCTGATCAGTCACTTTCAGCTCTCAGTTCCAGAAGAGGGAGTTCCCAGCTGCCTCCTCCAACTCAGGTCGCAGGTGGCATACCAGATCCAGCGCCCAGCTGTGTCGCTGATCCCTGGTTTCTGATGTGGGAGACACACCACCACAGCCCATCATAGTGGATCGCCCACAGACCTGGACGAGTGGAGGGAAAGGATCTGTGAAAGAGGAGCTGCCCACCATGGCCATTATCCAGGCAGAGATTTGCTTTGCTCTGACCATCTATGAGCAGCCTCCACCTTGGTTTCTAAGGTAACATTGGTAAACAGGAGACAAAAGGCCCTCCCCTATGCTGAATCACATACAGGCAACTCAGCCCTATTGCAAACCTCTCAGGCAGCAAGCCAAGGGAACCAACTGAAGCTTGGAGTAAATCTATCTGCCTGCAATGAAAGCAAAGGAGAGAGGTTAGAGATCAGAGCTGAAGAGACTTTAGACACTCAGGAAAAATTCCAGAGCTAGTCTGGTTTCTTATTTTGACTTGATTTTTTTTTGTTTTGACTGTTTTGCTCACTTTTGTTTGCTTTTTGATTTAGACTACCTGTTTGTATTGGAGAAAAATGCATCAAAAGGCATGATTTTATTGGATTGTCTTTGTGTGATTACTGGTATGCTTTAGGGGATTTTGTTTGTGTGTCTGTTTTTCACTCTTTTCTGGCCTTGTATCTCTTTTTCAACTGTTAGTTGGTATTTATGTCTGTTTTCCCTCTCACTCTTCTCTCTCTCTAACTTCCTCTTGAACCCCCCTTCTTCCATTATTTTCCTTTTTTGTACCTCCTTTTGTTCCAGGGAGCAAACCTAAACCCTGCTGCATGGACAGATTGTAAGGCAGTAGAAAATGTGTTCCAGTGTGCCCATACACCTGTTGGTGGATACTGGGATCAGCAGATAGATTCTGAATCATGGCTTCCCCCTCAATTAAACCTCCAAACTGCAAAAAGCACAGCCCCCAACCCACAGTACAGCCTCAAAAGTGAATAAAGACAGAGGACCCTCATAAGAAAGAACAGGAGATTGAACAAAGGAAGCAAAAGCAACCCCACTCACCCTGAAAAACAGAATTAAAAAAGGAAAGGGAAAGGGGGAGAGAGGAAAATCTACACAAATGAAGAAAAACCAAAAGAAGAATATGGGTCTCTCAAAGACCCCTGGGAGGGCAGACACTGAGAAAACTGACTTTGGAATGTAAACAATGAAGAGTCCCAAGAATGACTGGTATCAAATTACAAACCTAGATAATAAGAAATTAATGGAAAGATTAAAAAGAATTGAGAAGACACAAGAAAAAACTAGGAAGGAGTTGATAAATGAGATATCAGTAGTAAAGAATACTGTGAATGAAATAAATAATAAACTGATAAACATGGAAGGCAGAATTAGCCAAGCAGAAGAAAGAATCTCACAGCTTGAGGACCAAAATACAGAACACACCCAAACTGTCAAAAACATGGAAAAGAAGCTTTAAAAGACAGAACAAAACCTTCAAGAGATGAGCGATTACTTCAAGATACTGAACCTAAGAGTAATTGGACTTCCTGAAACAGAAAGAGAAACAGAGGCCGCCCTGGAACAAGCATTTCATGAGATTATTGAAGAAAACTTCCCTCATCCTCATCAGTGATGTGAAAATTCAAATACAAGAGATTCAGAGAACCCCTGCAAGACAACAAATGAGAAGACCAACTCCCAGACACATAATAATTCACCTAAGCAAAGTAGGTATAAAAGACAAAATCCTGAAGGCAGCAAGAGAAAAAGGTCAGATCACCTACCATGGAAGACCAATTAGAATAGCAGCAGATTTATCTACAGAAACCCTCCAGGCCAGGAGAGCTTGGAGTCCTATCTTCAAAGTTCTAAAAGATAAACAATTTCAATCAAGAATAACCTATCCAGTCAGATTAAGCTTCATCAGCGAGGGAGAATTAAAATCTTTCTCAGATATCCAATCCCTCAGAACTTATGCTGCCACCAGACCACCTCTAAAAGAAACACTTAAGGAAGTACTAAACACAGAAGAAAATGAAAAAATAACTGCAATGTTCTTCACAAGAGTACAGGAAAAAGAGTAAAACGCACACAAACCAACCCTAATACCAAAAGAAAGACAAAAATCAAACAGGAACCACAACAACCACAAAAGAACTTTATGATAGGGACCAACTCTCACATTTCAATAATTAGTTTGAATGTGAATAGATTAAATGCACCACTGAAAAGACATAGAATGGCAAAATGGATAAAATATCACCAGGAAACAATATACCGCCTTCAAGAGACCCATCTCACTAGAAGGAATACACACAGACTCAAAGTAAGAGGATAGGAAACAAATTTTCAGGTGAATGGAACACAAAAGAAAGGAGGAGTCGCGATCCTAATTTCAGACAAAATACCACTTAAGCTATCAAAAATTAAAAAAGATACAGAAGGCCACTATGTAATGATAAAAGGTTCACTTCATCAACAAGAAATATCTATCCTAAACATATATGCACCCAACATAGGAGCACCAACTTTTATAAAGCAGCTTCTAGGAAAACTCAAGAAAGATATTGACTCTAACACTATCATAGTTGGGGGCTTTAATACCACACTCACAACCCTAGACAGATTATCAGGACAAAAAATCAGCAACGTGTTCTGGAACCTCAATGTGACTCTTGACCAAATGGACTTAACTGATATCTACAGAACACTCCACCCAATGACCACATAATATACCTTCTGCTCATCACCACATGCAAAGTACTTTAAGATCAACCACATACTTGGCCATAAATCAAGAATAAACAAATTTAAAAAGACTGAAATTTTGTTATGCACCTTCTTGGACCACAGTAGAATAAAAATAAACATCAACACCAGCTAGGTTTCCCCCAAACCTACAAAGACATGGACACTAAATAGCATGATGCTAAACAACCGCTGGGTCAACAATGAAATCAAAACAGAGATTAAAAGTTACCTGGAAATAAAAAAAAATAAATAAATAAAATAAAGAGATTAAAAAAAAAAAGAAAAGGCCACACTGATTCTTCAAACATCAACATGGCTTTCTTTGAGATGTCTCATTTCATAACATAAGGAGGCTCAGGAGTATGTTTTCATATGTGGATATATTTTCAAATATGTAACTTGTTATATGTTATTTTGTTTCTTGCCTCTCTTCATACTCTATTATATCTTTTTGGCTGCAAAAAAAAAAAGTTACCTGGAAACTAATGAAAATGAAGAGATATCTTGCCAAAATCTCTGGGATGCCATGAAAGCTGAGGTAAGTGGGGAAGTGGTATCTCTACAAATGCACATGAAAGAAATGGAAGGATCACAAATTAACTGCCTAACAAGTCACCTTAGGAAGCTGGAAAAGCAAGACCACCAAAACCCTAACTTCAGCAGAAGAATCCAGATAACCAAAATAAAAGCCCAAATCCAGTAGATAGAAGACAAAAAGATAATACAAAAAATCAGTGAAACAAAAAGCTGATACTTTGTAAGGATAAACAAGTTTGATGATCCCCTAGCTAGACTAACCAAGAAAAAAAGAGAAAAAGCCCAAGTAAATACAATCAGAAACACAAAAGATAAAGTCACATCTGACCCTGAAGAAATACAAAAGATCATTAGAGACTACTGTGTACACTTTTATGGAAAGAAATGTGAACACCTTAAGGAAATGGAAGACTTTCTGACATCACACAACCTGCCTAGGTTGAAACAAGAAGAAATCAAGACCCTAAATAGACCAATAACAATCAAGGAAATTGACTATGTAATAAGAAAACTACCTACAAAAAAAGCCCTGGACCAGATGGCTTTCCAGCAGAATTCTCTAAGACATTTAAGGAGGAGCTGACACCAATCCTACTAAAAGTATTCCAGGCGATTGAGAAAGATGGGACTCTCCCCAAACCATTTTATGAAACTAACATCACATTGATACCCAAGCCAAGTAAAGACCCAACAAAGAAAGAGAACTACAGGCCAATATCTTTGATGAACATAGATGCCAAAATTCTCAACAAGATCCTAGCAAACTGGATCAAGAAACATCTCAAAAAGCATCCATCATGACCTAGTAGGCTTCATCCCAGGGACGCAAGGCTGGTTCAACATTCATAAGACCATAAATGTAATTAAATGCATCAATAGACGTCAGAACAAAAATCACATGATTATATCATTAGATACAGAAAAAGCTTTTGATAAAATCCAGCACCCCTTCTTCATAAAAACCCTTGAACATCCAGGCATACATGGAACATATCTCAAAATAATGAAAGCAATCTATGAGAAACGCACAGCCAGCATACTCCTAAACAGACAAAAATTGGAAGCATTTCCCCTGAAAACAGGAACAAGATAAGGATGCCCACTCTCACCCCTCCTGGTCAATGTATATTGGAAGTCCTGGCTAGAACAATCAGAAAAGAGAAGGTGATCAGGGGTTTCCAAATATTAAAAGTGGAAGTCAAGTTATCTCTCCTTGCAGACGACATGTTTGTGTACCTTGAAAACCCAAGAGAATCTGTCGAAAGCCTCCTTGCACTGATAAAGAACTCTGGCAAACTCTCAGGGTATAAAGTAAATATGCAGAAGACAAATCGTATTTCTTTACATCAATAATAAACAATCAGAAAGCAAAATAAAAAGCACAATCCCATTCACAATAGCCACAAAAAGATGAAATACCTTGGCGTCTTCCTAACCTGAGATGTGAAAGACCTTTATAATGAAAACTGCAAAACACTGCTCAAAGAAATCAAAGATGACACAAACAGGTGGAAAAATATCCCATGTTCATGGATTGGAAGAATCAATATCATGAAGATGTCCATCTTACCTAAGGCAATCTACAGATTTGATGCAGTACCCATCAAATTACCAGCAACATTCTTCTCAGATCTAGAAAAAACAATACTAGAATTCATATGGAAACACAAACGACCAAGAATAGCCAGAAAAATCCTCAACAAAAACAAACAAACAAACAAACAAATAAAAAACAAAGCAGGAGCTATCACAATACCAGACTTTAAGCTTTACTATAAAACTACAATAATCAAAACAGCTTGGTATTGGTACAAGAACATGTATATAGCCCAATGGAATAGAATTGAGATTCCAGAAGCAAAACCCCAATTTCTTAATCAACTCATCTTCAACAAAGCCTCCACCACCCACCACCGTGGAGAGGAGAACCTATTCAGTAAATGGTGCTGGGAAAACTGACTGACCACATGCAGAAGATTCAAACAGGATCCCTTTCTATCCCCATACACAAAAAATTAACTCTAAATGAATCAGAGACCTAAATGTAAAACCTCAAGCCATAAGAACTTTAGAAAATGCTGGACACACCCTTATGGAAGTTGGAACTGGCACCCAATTCCTGAGCAAAACCCGAAATGCACGGGTCATAAGAGATAAGATAGTCAAGTGGGACCTCATTAAACTGAAAAACTTCTGCAAAGCCAAGGTAACTATCAAGGGTGCAGGGAGACAGCCTACAGACTGGGAAAGTATTTGCCAACTCCATGTCTGACAAAGGCCTAACATCTAGGTCTACAAGGAACTCAAATGTACTGAAAAGAAAAAAAACAAGCCCATTACAAAGTGGGCAAAAGATATGAACAGACATTTCTCACAAGAAGACATACGATCGGCCAACAGATACATGAAGAATTGTTCAACCTCACTAGTCATTAAGGAGATGCAAATTAAAACTATACTGAGATACCACCTAACTTCAGTCAGAATGGCCATTATTAATAACTCAAAAAGTAACAGATGCTGGAGAGGATATGGTGAAAAGGGAACACTTCTACACTGTTGGAGGGAGTGTAAACTAGTGCAGCCTCTGTGGAAATTAGTGTGGCGATTCCTAAAAGCTCTAAATATTGACTTTCCATATGACCCTCAATCCCCCTATTGGGAGTATACCCTGAAGAACTCAAATCTCTCTATATAAAGAAACCTGCACACATATGTTTATTGTAGTATTGTTCACAATATCAAGATTGTGGAACCAACTATGTTGTCTATCAAAAGAGGTCTGGATTAAAAAATGTGGTACATATACACAATGGAATATTATGCAGCCATAAAAAAGAATAAAATCATGAATTTTTCAGCAACCTGGATGGAATTGGAGTTTATAATACTGAGTGTTGCCTGTGCTGTAGTGCAGTGGCTAGATCATGGCTCCCGAAGACTTGACTTCATGGGATCAAGCAATCCTCCAGTTTTGACTGCCCAATGTACTGGGATTACAGGTGTGAGCCACTGTGCCCTGGTTTTTTTTTTGTTTGTTTTTGAAGAGGGGTCTCTCTCTGTCACCCAGTCTGGAGTGCAATGGCATGCTCATAGCTACCTCAACCTCGACTGCCTGGGCTCAGAGTGAGACTCCAACAAAACAAAATAAAACAATACAAACAACAAAAACCAAAACCCAGTTGGGTTGGTGGCTCACACCTGTAATCCCAGCACTTTGGGAGGCTGAGATGAGAGAATTGCCTGAGCCCACGGATTTGAGACCAGTCTGGGCAACTAGGTGAGACCTCATCTCTATAATAAATCAAAAAATTAGCCAGGCATGGTGGCATGTGTCTGTAGTTCCAGCTACTCGGAAGGTTGAGGCAGAAGGATCACCTGAGCCCAAAAGGTCAAGACTGCGGTGGCCATGAGCAACTTGCTACTGCACTCCAGTCTGGGCAAAAGAGTGAGATTCAAAATAAAATAAAATAAAAAGAACTGTTTAGAGGCACACTACAAATACTTCCCACTCACTATAATAATCACTATAGCCATTATGAGGCCAGAGCATTCTTTTCTATCATTATTGAGATCTTTGAGAGTTATTCCAAGTTGTTGAACTTTCTCACTTTTCTGGGTCTATGGAAATACTTCATGGAAACGATGGGCTGTTTTTTTCTGAGTTCATATGTGTGTTAAAAAACATTGATTACATCTTGGAGAACATTGATCACATCTAGAATGGTCCCTGGAATAAATTCTGTTTAGCTTCCATGTATCTTTCTTTTGTGATGGGAACCCTCTTTGGATTTGGGTTGCTAATAATTTATGTTGAATATTTGAGTCCAAATTATTCATTAAAATTGGGCAAATATGCCAGACATGGTGACTCATGCCTATAATCCCAGCATTTTGGAAGGCTAAGGTGAGAAGGTTGCCTGAGCCCCAGATATGACACTAACCTGTGCAACTTGGTGAGACCTCATCTCTACAATAAAGAAATAAAAATTATCCAGGCATGGTGGCACATTCCTGTAGCTCTGGCTACTCAGGAGGTGAGGTTGAAGGCTTGCCTGAGCCTAGCAGCACGAGGCTACAGCGGCCAGGATCATACCACTGCACTCCAACCTGGGTGACAGAGTGAGGCTCCAACTAAAAAAAATTGGACAAAAGGCAGATTGTAAAGGACAGATTTACAAAGGACAAGTTTAAATAAAGTCTTACCAAACAATGAAATAATGTGTCCTTCTTCTGTTTACAGATCTTAATCATGTCGCTTATATTCCTTTTTTTTTTCTTAAGTTGTGGTCTCACTATTGCCCACAATCAGGGCTCACTGCAGCCTCGATGTCCTGGGCTCAAGCAATCTTCTAGCCTTGGCCTCCTAATGAACTGGGATTAGAGGTGTGAGCCACCACATCTGAACTCAGGTGTTATGTTCTTAGTCATCTCCACATAAATACTAAATTACACTCTACTTCTCACTAGACACCATGATAGCTCTATGCATGCCATGTCATATGCAAATATATCATCTCAATAATAAATGATTTTCTTTTTTATGGTTACTGTAACCACCTCAATAAACCATTTCATGTGTGGTGGATTTCTGGGGGAGCCAAGTTTGGGCTTATGATTCCAGGAACACAGAATTATAGAATCGTCAAACCTGTTTTTCTATTGCTTCCTGGTCATGGTAACAGTGATGAGAGAGGCAGAGAAGAGAGCACATCTATGACTCCTTCATGACAATACTGGGCCATTGAGGAAGAAAGAAGCTGAGGAGAAAGAGGGCATCCAAGAAGTAAGGGACCTATCCTCAAGGTTATCTCGAAGATTTGGTGTCCTCAGTTCCAGGTTCTTGGGTTCAACTCCCAAGTTTCCTAACTGTTTCTGTGTAGAAAAATGATACCAGTAGAATGTTTTCAGGGTTCAGAAGGAAATGAGCTTACAGAGGGTGGATAAAAATAGTTTTGATTGCAAACTATAAGAAGGATGTTCTATATTTTGGTTCCCAGGTCAGTCAGGCTGCTCCCGGGCTTCAGGGCTGGGGCAGGACCCAGGCCCAACCCTAGAAGCTGAGGAAATGTTTCCCCCAGAAAGGAGTAGCTGGCATGCAAGTAGGTGGCATTGGGAGACTGTGATCAGATCACTGCCTGGAGCTCACTGTGCTTTGAGGACATGGGAGAGAGATGCTTCCATTGCCAATGTTAACAAGCTCTCTGTGGTCACCTGGACGATGACCGCCTAGAAGAACTAAGGATGCTGTGGAGAGATTTCAACGTGTGTCTTTTCACAGCAGATTGTGGTAGATATGCCCAAAGATGTAGTGTGACAGTGAGGAAAGAGGAGGCACAGTTGTCGAGACAGTCAGAGGCCAGGGCTATGCAGGACAAGAGCATGGAGGGAGTCTGGTGGCCAGGAAGGCAGGAAGGGGAAAGGCCAGAGCTAGATGATAAAAGGGGCTGGGCAAAAACACTGGAGTCTCAGGTGTGTGGAAAAGCCCTGACCTCACAGTAATGGGGCTTAGAAATCAGAAAGATGATGAGAATAAGGACCCCTTTTTCCCTAAGAAGGAGCAATGGGCATTTCTCCATTGAAAGTAGACATTCTGCTGGGCCCAGTGGCTCACACCCGTGATTCCTGCACATTTGGAGGTGGAAGTGAGAGGATTGCCCAAGTCCAAGAGTTCAAAACCAGCCTGGGCAACTTGGTGAAACTTTGTCTCTACAATAAATGAAAAAATCTGCTGAGTGTGGTGGCACATGCCTGTGGTTGGAGCTACTTTAAAGCCTGAGGCAGGGCGGGGCTCAGCCTGTAATGCCAGCACTTTGGGAGGCTGAGTTGAGTGGATTGCCTGAGGCTATGGGTTCGAGGCCAGCACAGGCAACTTGGTGAGACCTTGTCTCTACAGTAAATCAAAAATTAACCGGGCATGGTTGCGCACAACTGTAGTTCTGACTAGTTAGAAACCTGAAGTGGACAGATTGCCTGAGCCCAGCAGGTTGACATTGGTGTACCATGAGCCTGGTGACAGAGTGAGAATCCAACTCAAAAAAAAAAAGGCAGAGGTCAAAGGACCCGGAGCTCAGCAGGTTGAGGCTGTGGTAGTAATGGTTCTGCCAGTGCATTACAGCCTGGGCCACAGAGTGAGACTAATACTTAGAAAGAAAGAAAGAAAAGAAAGAAAGAAAGAAAGAAAGAAAGAAAGAAAGAAAGAAAGAAAGAAAAAAAGAAAGTTGACATTCCTTGAGAGAGGAAAGACCTCCCAGTGTATGGAGAGGCAGGCCAAGGAACCAGAAAGAAGAGCCCACAAGCCTGCCTGGCCCATAGGACAGCAAAAACTTTTTGGAATTGCATGACACACAAGAAAGTAAGAGGCCTTTGGAATTGCATCTAGAATTGGATATGCTCTGTCTCCAGCACAGAGGAGATGGGTGAGCTTGTCAGGGCTTTAGCTGAGTGTGACTTTCCTAGGCACCCCGACTCAGCCTCTGTCTCTTCTCTGTGGCCTCCTCCAGGGCGTCCTGAGTCAAAAGCATCTGAAGGACACCTCAATGTCTCCCAGGAAAGGGTCTCCCACCTCGTACTCGACACATGATACCGTTCTGTGAGACTCACCATCTATACATATGGCAAGAAAGATTTCCCAGAAAAAAAATAGAGATAGACAATAGAATCATAAGCAGTAGTCCCAGCACTTTTGGGGGCAGAAGTGAGTAAATTTCCTGAGCTCAGGGGTTCAAGATCAGCCTGGGAAACTTGGCAAGACATGGTTTCTAAAACAAATGCCCAAAAAATTACCCGGGAGGATTGACTCATGCCTGTAGCTCCAGCTACTTGGAAAGTTGAGGTGGAAGGGTGGCCTGAACCCAGAAGGCTGAGGCTGCAGTAACCATGATCATATGACTACACAACAGACTAGGTGACAGAGTGAGGCTCTGAAGACACAAACAAACTTGCATTGTTAAATTGTTGTTGTAATTTAGTACAAAGGAAGTACGGCTTGGTGGCACCACACGCAGCTTCCAAGGAAAACAGCTGTTAGGCATGAGATGATAAACAAGATAGCTCAATGGCATTCACCTGTGAGGGTTAGTCCTTATTGGGGGACACCAGGTGACTCTCCCAATGTCTTCCCCCTTAGAGGTATGCTCACCACATGCAGGTCCTCACCTGCTTTGCACTCAGTGACCTGGGCGTTCCCTACCTTACCTGGTTTCAGTTCCTTCGTGCCCTCAGTGGGAGGCCTGTCTTTTTCCACTGGCAGCTGGAGGCACCAAGGACTTCATCTGGCAAAGAGAGTCAAGGCAGCCCACAGGAGGGAGTGTTCCTCAGTTCTGACCATCAGAAGAGCTAAGGGGCCCTCAGGCACAACTACCATATCCTTTGTTTGGAGCTCAGTGTGTGTGCCTCCCCATGCCATTAATGCCAGGTTCAGACAACTAAAGCCTAATGTGGTTCTCAGGGTTTGTCCTGATCCAGTAGGATTGGTGCCCTCACTAGATGTCTTCCATGTGGGGACACAAGGAGAAGGGGATCTGCTGCAAGCCAGGAAGAGGCCTCACCAGGGAATGGTTCAGCTGGCATCTTGATTTTGGACATCCATTGGCCAGACTGAGGAAAAAACTCCCAACCAGTTTATAATGGCAGGCTGTCTCAGTCCATTTTCTGTTGCTTGCATCCGCATACCTAAAACTGGGCAATTTATCTTAAAAAAAAGAAAGGAAGAAAGAAAGAAAGAAAGAAAGAAAAAGGAAGTAGGCTGGGTGACTTGGCTGATGCCTGTAATTCCAGTACTTTGGGAGACAGAGATCAAAGGAGAGCTTGAGCCTAGGCATTCAAGACCAGCCTAGGAAACGTAGGCAGACTTCATCACTGAAAAATGTATATATGTTGAAAATTGCTAAAAAAAAAAAAAGGAAAATGAAAAAAGGAAAAAAGAATATAGCCTGGTATGCCATTGCATCTGCCTGCAGTCCCAGGTTCTGAAGCTGAGGTGGGAGGATCACCAGAGCCCATAGAGTCAAGTGTGCAGTAAGCTGTGATCATGCCTCTGCACTCCAACTTCGGTACAGAGTGAAACCTCGATTCAAAAACAGACAGGAGCCATTTATTTCCTACAGTCATCTAGGCTGACAAGTCCAGAGTCCTGTCTCGTGAGGGCCTTTTTGTTGGTGTGGACTTTGCAGAGTGCGCGGGTGGCACAGAGCATCGCATGGATAGAGGGGCTGAGGGTGTTCCACTGTGGAAGAGAAACAAAAACATTTCCTCATAAATTCCCAGGAGCGGTACAAATGAAACAGATGATATGAACCTAAATATGGCTCCTGGTTTTCATTTCCTTGCCTTTCTGCAGGAGAGAGGGATCCGGTTGCATCTGCCATCTGCAGTGTGGGGGGACCTGGATGGCCTCCCCTTGTCTGCACTGGGGGCGAGTGTATCTTGACCCATTCCTGGATATTGAGCAAATGGTCGTACTTGATGGGCCAGGTGCCATCCCGCCCGCCCACTTACGGCCAGCTGGGGGTGGTGTGTATGTATGTGGGTTGCCTCTCTGCTCCGTCCCCTCTTCCCGCCCATTATGACGCCGGACGCCCCTCCCGTCCATTATGACGCTGGGCAAGGGCTGCATCCCCTGTTGGGGAGGAGTCCAGGAAGAGCTCCCAGAGCTATGGCCGAGACCCGGGAGCTAAGGTTGCAGCTGCAGAAAGACGTCCGCGATGGTCTCCTGCGGAGGCAGGTGCTGGAGGAGCAGTTGCGCGGGCTCCAAGCGGAGAATGAGGGTCTCACCCGGCGCTATCAAGAGCTCTGTGAGCGCGAGCGCAGGTGCTGGTAGCGCGGATTCAAGGGGGACCGGGCGCGAGGGTGGGTCGTGCAGGAGGCGGCGAGGGGGCAGCGCAGAGTGTCTGCCCGGGGCCGCACCTCCGCTCTAGGCCATGGAGACCGGCGACTCACCCATGGGTGCCGGGAGGGCGAGGGCTCAGTGTGGTGCCCTGGCGCTGGAGACTCTGCGAGGGCTGGTCGTTCCCGGGAAAGGAGGGATCCCGAGTGCCCACACCTCCTCCCCCACACCCCCCGCCAGCGGGAGCACCGGCCTCAGTTTCTCTCTATAGCCTGAAGCGGAGGCGGAATCAGCTAGCCGCTGCAGGCGAGGCGGCGCGCGAGGCGGCGCGGGAGCGGGACGACAGGGTGCGCAATGAGCTGGAGGTGGCGGAGAGGCGTAAACTGACCCTGGTAAGGGAGGGACCCGGGGTGGGGCAGCCGGAGGAGAGCGGCGGGGACTGGGATGAGACGTGGCTGGCGGAGAGGCACGGGCCGACCCCTCCACCCGGTCCACAGGAGCAAGAAATCCGGCAGTTGCAGGAGAAGTGGGAGGAGCTGTCGAGTCAGGTAGGTGCAGGGGATGGGATGGCCTCTGTTCCTAGGTTGTTCTAGGAAATCCCGCCCTGGTCGCGGTCCTCGTGGCCGTCCCGTCCCCTTCCCCGTTCTGTTATCCCTGCCCTCACAAGCTCCGCCCTCAGCTTTTCTACTACGGAGAGGAACAGCGGAGAGAGAAGCGCGCGGAGCCGCCACTGGGCACCAAACGGGTGTTGCTGCAGGTGCTCGGGCGGGGCCCTGAGGGCGGGAGAAGGGGCCGGGCAGAGGTGTGGGCGGGGCAAGAGCCCAGGGCAGAAGGGCGGCGGCGGGGCAGAACCCCGGTGAGGTTGTCACTCTGGGCTTGAGCCTCTGGGGCGAGACTTTGGGCCGGGCATGGGTGACTGCGGGACCGAGCGTCTGGCTGGGCCCTGGGCTGCCGTAGCCGCTCTGCGTGCCCCTCTCCTGACATTCCTGGAGTCCCTCCTCAAGCAACAACTGGAGCTGCTGGAGGCCAAGCACGCCATGCAGGATAAGATCATTAGGCAGGTGCGGGCGGCACCGGAGACTGTGGGGAGGGTTGGCTTCGGGTGTGGATTCGGCCAAGGCGGTTCCAGAGGGGTGGGGAGCCGCGTGTCTCCCAACCTAATCCGGATCCCCACACCCAGGTCACGCAGCGAACGGAGGAGGCCTGGGTCACCTTCCAGGAGCAGAGGGACGTCATGCAGGTGCCGCGCCCCATCGGCCCTGCCCTGAGAGCCACTCACCTCAGGCTCCCCTGCGGCCTTCGCCTCTCCCCCCCTACTCTGCAGTGGCGGTTGCGGGCTCCCGACCCCCAGGAGGCCTCCTTCCCCAGCCCTGAGTCGTCCCTCTCCCCTCCTGCAGGAGGTGCAATTCAAGGTGATGCAGGCAGCGGCAGCGCAGGAGGCCTTGCGAAAGGGCCAGGAATTGTAAGGGCCTGGGGTAGGGCCGCGCTGTGCGGGTGTGTGGGGAGGGGGGGCCATGGAACCGGGCCAGGTTGTCCATCTCGCGCCCGGTCCCGCAGGTGTGGCCCGGGGCAGGACGCCGGGAGCTCGCTCAAGGAGGAGCTGGCCAAGGAGGACCATGTAAGCGCGAGCCTGGAGTGGGTGAGGGGTGGAGGGCTTTGTGCGAAACCCTCTACCAAGGAACCCCCGCAGAAGAACCTCGTGCAGGAACCTGCTTACCCTGGGCCCCTTCACGCGAAATACCCTGATGTAGGACCCCCTCGGGGTCCCCTCCTTCTGGGAGACAGCCGGCGATGCGGCGCCCTATCCTCTAGTGCGAGCAGGACGCGCTCTCTCCCTCCGCAGGAGAGGCTGTTCCGTGGCGCGGTTGTGAGGGTCGTCAGGTGAGCCCGGCGGGGCGAGCGCGCGGGACTCAGTACCTCCCTCCGCCTCCTCAGTAGCAGCCACATGATGGTCATCCTTCCTCCGCAGGTGGTCGGCGCGTAGCGCGCTGCAGGGGCTGCTGCTGTTCCCGCTGTTCTTCCTGTGCCTGTCGCTGTTCTTCGCGGTGCTGAGGAACCCCCCTGGGCTCTGGGGCCAAGGCTACGCGGTCTCCTTCCGTCGCCTGCGCTACACGCTGTCCCCACTTCTGGAGCTGCGTGCACAGGGGCTGCTGCCCACCTGAGCGCTGCGCGGCGGCTGCTGCCTGTGTTCCCTGCGTGGGTACCCTGTGCCCGCGGGTGGACGACAGGAGCGGGTCGGCTGGCGTCTTGCTCTGACAACCAGGTTTTATGGAAGTGTGCGATCATAGCTCACTCTGTTCTCTAACTCCTGGCCTAACCTAACCCCTCGCCTCGGCCCCCAAGAAGCTGGAATCACAGGTGTGATCCACGGCGCAAGGGGGTTCGAGGGGGAGCCACTCGGTTTCCTCTTGATTTTCTTCGGTCAGTAACTTCGGCTGGGCCTGCTTGGGTGGAGCTGAAGACCTCGCCTTGGTGCCCTCGTGCGGTGGTACGGTCATGGCTGGGCTTGCTTAGGGCTAGGTGGTCTGAGATGGCTTGGCTTGCGTGCCTGCTGGTGGGTGCTGCCAGCCGGCTGCCAGCCCGCCCGGCTTGTTGCCATGCTTCCAAGAGGGAAGCGAGGTGAGTTCTAAGAGGGGAAGAGGGGCTGCCTGAGCTCTTAGACCCAGGCTCACCGGCCACAAGGTCATGTCCTCCTCCTCCTATTGGTCAGAGCAAGAACCAAGGGTGAGCCCCATTCGTGGGCTGGGGAAACACTCTCCACCTCCCAGTGGCAGGATCTGCAAGCAAGGTGTGTCTACTCTAAGCCAAAAGTACCTTCCTTCTCGTTTACATAGCTCCACGTTAGTGGAAGGATCCCCAGCGCTTGACAAGAGCTGGTTTCTTAAACTCTCAAAGGCACCTCCAGGGTTTTCAGCTGTAGAGCGCCCCCTCCAGGTGCACGGCGTGCATGACCCCGGTCCTCATGCGTGGTGGTTGAAGGCCACCTTCTCCCCAATCCGGTTCTCTTCCTGGTTCACCTAACCCCCTGTACTCACCCCAATGTACTTAGCATATAGAAATATCGCCCCGTGGTGGTACATCTCGTTTTCTGATTTTCACTATCCATGTGATTTTCAGGTCTTCTCATGTGGGTTGTACTCACATATTAGTAGACCCTTTAGTGTTCCCAGATTACATCTCCCTCAATTCCCCCAACATTCCCCCAGATGTATTTAGGCTGTTCCCAACGCATTGTTCTCAGTCTGTCTGTGAACCTGCCAGAAACTTCGCCAGAGCATTAACCTCGCAGTGACTTTCAGGTCATGGAGGATGACCATATCCTGTCATTCTTTGCACCCATGTGCTCCCCCAAATGGCCCAAAGTCAGAGCTTTTAACTATGTCCCAGGTTCCTGTTTGCGATAATTGGTTCTGCTTGGTGTTAATCCATGTCTTCCTTTGTGGCTGCTCTGGTGGACTTTAGTGCAACCATAAGCAGCCAGAGAAGTCCTTCCCTGGTTGGGCAGGATTGGTCTTCCCAACCCATGCAGTTTTTCCAGTCTGTAATGACAACAACTCAGGAGGCCGAGGCAGAAGGATCCTTTGAGCCCAGGTGTTGAAGATCAGCCTGAGAAACATGAGGAGACTCTACAGATAAATGATAATAACATTTGGGGCAGAAAGATCACTTGAGGACTGGAGTTCAAGGTTGCAGTGAACTCTGATCATGCCACTGCACTACAGCATGAAGCATGATTAGAGTTCACTGCAAACTTGAACCCCAGTCCTCAAGTGATCTTTCTGTCCCAGCTTCCCAAATACCTAGGACTCAATTGTGAACCACCACTACTGGCTAATTTCCTATTTTTTTTGTAGAGACAATCTCACTATATTGCCTGGGCTGGTTTCAAACTCCTGGGCCCAAGCAATCCTCCCATCTCTAGTGGGCAGAATGTTGGGATTACAGGAGTGAGCCACCTGACCTGGCTTAGGCAGATATTTAAAGGACAAATGTACCTTAAGTCTCACCAAACAGTCAGGCTCACACCTGTAACCCCAGCACTTTGGGAGGTGGAGGCGAGAGGACTCCCTATGCCCAGGATTCGAGAGCAGCCTGGGCAATTTGTTAAAATCTTATCTTTACAATCAATCAAAAAATTAGTCGGGCATGGTGGCACACATCTGTAGTTCCAACTACTTGAAATGTGGAGGGGAAGGATCTCGTGAACCCAACAGGTCGAGACTGCAGTGGCCTGAGTCTGCCACTGTACTCCAGCCTGGGCAACAGAGTGAGACTCCAACCCATAAAAGAATAAGAAAGTCTCACCCAATAATCAAATATCTTGTCTTCCTGCTGTTTCCCTTCAGCTCTTGCTCATGTACCATACACCTCGGGTGCCCCCCAAAATGTAAAAAAAAAAAAAGTACCCATTTTAAGCATGACGTTCTCTCAAAAGGTGATGTTAAACAAATGAATACCAGCATTGCCATGCGACAGGCAGCAGAAAGATAATGGCAGGAGCATAGTTGAGTGAAGGTCATCCTACGCATTGCCACTGTAATTCAATTCAACTTTGAAAAGTAATATATAGATAAAATCTTAAAATATGGGTATTTTTGACATATATATATATTCATTTTTTTTTTCTTTTTCTTTTTCTTTTTTTTTTAGCTACAATCTCACTCTGTTGCCCAGGTTGCGGTGCAGTGGCAGGATCATGGCTCCCACAACCTCGACTTCATGGGATCAAGCAATCCTCCAGTTTTGACTGCCCAAAGTACTGGAATTATAGGCATGAGCCACTATACTCCGGTTTGCTTTTGTTCAGTTTTGTTTTTGAAGAGGGGTCTCACTCTGTCACCCAGTCTGGAGTGCAGTGGCATGCTCATAGCTACCGCAGCCTCGACAGACTGGGCTCAGAGTGAGACTCCAACAAAACAAATAAAACCCAGCTGGGAGGGTGGATCACACCTGTAATCTCAGCACTTTGGGAGGCCGAGGTGATAGGACCAGCCTTGGCAACTTGGCGAGACCTCATCTCTATAGTAAGTCAAAAAATTATGGTGGCATGTGCCTGTAGTTCCAGTTACCTGGAAGACTGAGGCGGAAGGATCACCTGAGCCCAGCAGGTCGAGACTGTGATGACTGTGAGCAGTGTGCCACTGCACTCCAGCCTTGGTGAAAGAGTGAGATTCCAAATTAAAAAAACCCAAAAAACTCTTTAGAGCCACACTATGAATACTTCCCCCTTACTGTAATGCTGACTATAGCCTTTATGAGGTCAGAGCGTTCTTTTCTATCTTTAATGAGAGTTTTGAGATTTATTCTGAGATGCTGAACTTTCTCACTTTTCTGGGTCTATTAGAAATGCTTCATGGAAGTGATGGGGTGTTTTTTTCTGCTCTGTACCTGTCTGTGTGCTAAAGAACATTGATTACATCTTGAAGAACATTGGTCACATCTAGAGTGAACCCTGGAATAAACTCTGTTTAGTTTCCTTGTATCTTTCTTTTGTGGGGAGAACCCTCTTTGGATTGCTAATAATTTATGTTGAATATTTATGTTCGGGTTATTCATTAAAATTGGCCGGATAAAGGCAGATTTATAAAGAACAAGTTTAAATAAAGTCTTATAAAACAATGAAATAGCTTGTCCTTCTGCTGTCTACTCTACAGATCTTGATCATATCTTATATTCCTTGTTTAATTTTTTCTTGAGTTGGGGTCTCACTCTGTTGCCCACGATCACTGCTCACTGCAACCTTGATGTCCTAGGCTCAAGCAATCCTCTAGCCTTGGCCTCCTAACGTAGTGGGATTGGAGGCATGAGCCACCATACCTGAATTCATGTCTGCTATGTTCTTAGTCATCTCCGCATAAATACTAAATTACACTCTACTTCTCACTAGACACCTTGATTGCTCTATGCTTGCCATGTCATATACAAATATATCATCTTAATCATAAATGATTTTCTTTTTTGTGGTTACTGTAACCACTTCAATGAACCATTTCATTTATTGTAGGCTTCTGGGGGAGCTAAGTTTGGACTTATGATTCCAGGAACACGAAATTACAGAATCATCAAAACCTGTTTTTCTATCACTTCCTGGCCATAGTGAGAGTGATGAGAGAGGCAGAGAAGAGGACCACTTCTATGACTCCTTCATGACAAGGCAAGGCCATCGAGGAAGAGAGAAGCTGAGTAGAGATAGGGCATCCAAGAAGTGAGGGACCTATCCTCAAGGTTATCTCAAAGTTTTGGTGTCCTCAGTTCCAGGTTCTTGTGTTCAATTCCCAAGTTTTCTAACTGTTTCTGTGTCGAAAAATGATTCCAGTAGAATGTTTTCAGGGTTCAGAAGGAAATGAGCTTACAGAAGGTGGGTAAAAATTGTTTTGGCTGCAAACTGTAGGAAGGACGTTCTAGATGTGGGTTCCCAGGCCAGTCAGGCTGCTCCCGGGCTTCAGGGCTAGGGCAGGACCCAGGCACAAACCCTAGCAGCTGAGGAAATGGATCCCCCGGAATGGAGTAGCTGGCATGCAAGTAGGTGGCCTTGGGAGACTGTGATCAGGATATTGCTTAGAGGTCACTGTGCTATGAGGACATGGGAGAGAGGTGTCTTCATCACCAATGAGTTAAAAAACTCTCTGTGGTTGATTGCCCAGGTGATTACCTAGAAGGACCAAGGATGCTGGTGAGAGATTTCACTGTGTGTCTTTTCACACCATGTTGTGGTAAATATGCCCAAAGATGTAGCATGAAAGTGAGGAAAGAAGAGGCAAGATTGCTGAGATAAGTCAGAGGCCAGGGCCATACAGGACAAGAGCATGGAGGGATTCTGATGGCCAGGAAGGCGGGAAGGGGAAAGACCAGAGGTAGGTGATAAAAGAGTCAAGGCAAAAACACTGACATCTCAGGTGTGTGGAAAAGCCCTGGCCTCACAGTAGAAATCAGAAAGGATGGCAGGGATGAGGAACCCTTTTCCCCTAAGAAGGAGCAATGGGCTATTCCTCCATTGAGTAGGCATTCTACCAGGCCGTGTATCTCATGCCTATAATTCCTGCACATTGGGAGGTGGAGGCGAGAGGATTGCCTGAGTCCAAGAGTTCAAAACCAGCCTGGGCAACTTGGCGAGATTTCAACTCTACGATAAATGAAAAAAATATGCTGAGTATGGTGGCACATGCCTATGGTGAAGCTAATTGGAAGGCAGCAGGTTGGGGTTGTGGTAGTCATGAGCCTGCCACTGCACTCCAGCCTATGCCACAAGGTGAGGCAAAGTAAAAAAAAATGGCTGGGCACAGTGGCTCAACCTGTAACCCCAGCAGTTTGGGAGGCGAGTTGAGAGGATAACCTGAGCCTGGAGGTTCGAAACTCACTTGGGCAACTTGGTGCAACCTCATCTCTACAATAAATCACGCAAAAAACTAGCCAGGTGTGGTGGTGTGTGTCTTTACTTCCAGTTACTTGGAAAGCTGAGGTGGAAAGGTCATCTGAGCCCAGAAGTTCAAGGCTGCAGTGGTTGTGAATGTGCCACTGCACTCCAGCCTGGAAACAAGAGTGAGACTCCAACTCAAAAAAAAAAAAAAAAAGATAAAAGAAAGGCAGTTGACATTTCCTGAGAGGGGAAAGATCTCCCAGTGTAGGGGAGAGAAGGCCAAGCGACCAGAAAAAAGAGCCCACAAGCCTGCCTGGCCCACAGGAAAGCAAGAACTCTTTGGAATTGCATGACACACAAGAAAGCAAGAGGCCTTTGGAATTGCATCTGGAATTGGATATGCTCTGTCTCCAGCACAGAGGAGATGGGTGAGCTTGTCAGGGCTTTAGCTGAGTGTAACTTTCCTAGGCACCCCAACTCAGCCCCTGTCTCTTCTCTGTGGCCTCCTCCAGGGCGTCCTGAGTCAAAAGCTTCTGAAGGACACCTCAATGTCTCCCAGGAAAGGGTCTCCCACCTCATACTTGACACATGATACTGTTCTGTGAGACTCACCATCTATACATATGGCAAGAAAGATTTCCCAGAAAAAAAAATAGAGATAGACAATAGTGTACCTAGTAGTCTCTAATTGTTGGGAGCCGGCCACGGAGGCCCACTGAGTGTTAGGGATCAGGAAGGGCCATAGACCCTGAGACCGCTAGGATGTGTTCGGGAGCTGTTGACCCATGCCCTCCCTCCTTTTCCATTTGGCACAAACTACCAAGAAAAGCTCCAGCTGGCTCTAACAGAAAACTCTGAGACTGGAACATACACAGCTAACCTAGGAGTCTATTGTTCCCATTCCCCATGGCTTATGATCTTTTGCTTTATCATAATTTAAGTTTGACTTTGAGTCACATTGAGGAGCCTTAGTGCAGGTCACAGGTTCTCTTGATGCGACCTTTAGAAATTTATAGATATAGGTTTTAAGAAAATAGTTTATATAGATTAAGAAAAATTAAGTAACCATTTTATTTTAGAAGTGTGGTTAGTTCAGTTTGATTTAGGGGGGCCAGTGAAGTTTGCATTAGGCTGGCTAGTGCTAGGAGAGAGTAACCATAACACCAGTTGTTTTATAGAAACCAGTTTGAATTAGCATAGAATAGTAAAAGGCAATATATCATTATG
>NW_007258369.1:54209-54552 GCF_000164805.1 Carlito syrichta
AACTTTGTGGAGTTTGGGGATAAAAGCCCTGGGATTACACCCATTAAACGGCTTCTGGTCACTTGAGCAGGAGTCCAGTCTCTTTCTTTCTCCCCTTTTCTCTTTCTTTCTCTTTATCTCTTCAGAATAATTGCCGACACTGTCACATCTTCCAAGGGACCCCTAAATCTCTCTGTGGGGGTTGGTCCCCCACATCTAATGATCTTTTGTATTTCTTCAGGGTCAGATGTGACTTCATCTTTTGTGTTTCTGATTGTGCTTATTTGGTTTTCTCGTTTTTTCTTGGTCAGTCTAGCTAGGGGACCATGGATCTTGTTTATCCTTTCAAAGAACCAGCTTTTTG
>NW_007258369.1:54764-79909 GCF_000164805.1 Carlito syrichta
GTGATCTGATTCTTCTGCTGAAATTAGGGTTTTTGTGGTCTTGCTTTTCCAGCTTCTTTAGGTGGCTTGTTAGGTTGTGAATTTCTGTTCCTTCCATTTTCTTCATGTGTGTTTGTAGGGATATAAATTCCCCTCTTACTACAGCTTTCAAGGCGTCCCAGAGATTTTGGTAAGATGTTTCTTCATTTTCATTTGTTTCCAGATATCTTTTGATCTCTGTTTTGATTTCATCATTGACCCAGGAGTTGTTTAGCATCATGCTGTTTGGTGTCCATGTCTTTATGGGTTTTGGGGGGACCTTGTTGGTGTCAATGTTTATTTTTATTCCACTGTGGTTCGAGAAGGTGCATGGTAGAATTTCAGTCCTTTAAAATTTGCTTATGCTTGATTGGTGTCCAATTATGTGGTCGATCTTAGAATATGTTCCATGCGATGATGAGTAGAATGTGTATTCTGTGGTCTTTGGATGGAGTGTTCTGTAGGTATCAATTAAGTCCATTTGCTCAAGAGTCTCATTGAGGTTCCAGATCTCCTTGCTGATTTTTTGTTCTGATGATCTGTCTAGGGTTGTGAGTGTGGTATTGAAGTCCCCAGTTATGATGGTGTTAGAGTCAATATCTTTCTTTAGTTTTCCTAGAAGTTGCTTTGTGAAAGTTGGCGCACCTATGTTGGGTGCATATATGTTTAGGATAGATATTTCTTGTTGATGGAGTGAACCTTTTATCATTATGTAGTGGCCCTCTGTACCTTTTTAAATTTTTGATAGCTTAAATGGTATTTTGTCTGAAATTAGGATTGTGACTCCTCCTTTCTTTTGTGTTCCGTTCGCCTGAAAATTTGTTTCCCATCCTCTTACTTTGAGTCTGTGCATGTCATTTCAAGTGAGATGCGTCTCTTGAAGGCAGTATATTGTTTCCTGGTGATATTTTATCCATTTTGCCATTCTATGTCTTTTCAGTGGTGCATTTAGTCCATTCACATTCAGGCTAATTATTGAAATGTGAGAGTTCGTCCTTATCATAGAGTTCTTATAGGGTTGCTGTTCTTCCACTTGGTTTTTTTTTGTCTTTCTTTTGGTTTTGGGGTTGGTTCATGTATATTTTATTCTTTTCCCTGTACTCTTGTGAAGAGCATTGTTCTTTTTTCCTTTTCTTCTGTGTTTAGTACTTTCTTAAGTGTTTCATGTAGAGAGGGTTTGGTGGTAGCGTAAGTTCTTAGGGATTGGATATCCGGGAAAGATTTTAATTCTCCTTCACTGATGAAGCCTAGCTTGGCCGAGTAAGCTTGGTTGAAATTGTTTATCTTTTAGGACTTTGAAGATAGGGCTCCAAGCTCTCCTAGCCTGCAGGGTTTCTGTAGATAAATCTGCTGCTATTCTGATTGGTCTTTCATGGTAGGTGATCTGGCCTTTTTCTCTTGCTGCCTTAAGGAATTTTTCTTTTATGCCTACTTTGTTTAGGCGAATTATTATGTGCCTAAGAGTTGGTCTTCTCATTTGTTGTCTTGAAGGGGTTCTCTGAATCTCTTGTGTTTGAATTTTTGCATTACTGATTGGATAAGGGAAGTTTTCTTGAATGATCACATGGAAAGTTTGTTCCAATGTGGTCTCTGTCTTTCTTTCTGCCTCAGAAAGTTCAATTGCTTTTAGGTTAGGCCTCTTGAGGTAATTGCTCATCTTTTGAAGGTTTTGTTCTGTCTTTTTGAGCTTATTTTCTGTGTTTTTAAGAGTTTGGGTTATTTCTATATTTTGGTCCTTATACCTCCTATAGTATGCTTTCAGTTCTATTTCATGTCGCATAAGTAGTATTGGTCAAAAAGGCATGTATTTTTGTAATGAAGTCCCATGTTGGTTATTAAAAACTATTTGGTCACCTACTGAATTTTAATGTTCTTACATGTGAAACATAGGTCCAAATTTATCCAAATTGATTTGAGTATTAAGTCTGCTAAGGACAGATGGCAACTGAAAATGAGAAATCTCTCTAGAAAATGTAAAATTTTAAATTGAAATAGTTATTTTTTATGATGGCTACTTTTATTATAACCATGTAGAAGGCACTATGTGGTGTTAGGAAAGATCATGGAAAATCCAAACACTAGAAATTGAGACCTGACTTGGCTTCTTTTCAAGTATGAGTTCCAGGAGAAAATCACTTAGTGATGTTTAAAATTTCTGATATTTACATTAAAGGTGATGGTATTATCTTCCTTACAGTGATATTGTTGGTCAATGTTTATGAACACACTGGGTAAATTGTCAGGTGTCGAGGTCACATATTTCAGCAGTACAGTCCATGTCTAACAACAACACAATAGGAAATGCATTGTACAATTTCAGAATTCTTTGTGATGTCAATGGTCTCTATTACTATTCCTTAGAATCTTTTAAAATTAATTTATTTATTATAAATATGTGGGGTGCAATTCAGGACTAGGTATACAAACATTGATCATGTAGGTACCTTTGTTGGTGAGGCATGTCCCTACCTCCCCTAGTAGCTTCCCCAAACTGCCAGTCCCACCCCCCTTCCCCTGACAGTTTTCTGCTACTGCCGATTGCCTTCCTACAGAATTATAATTATTCAAGGTCACCTTATGAGTGAGAACATATGGAACTCAGTTCTTTGTTTCTGTGATAAATCACTGAGTATGATCAACTCCAAATCCATCCAATTTGCTGCAAAGTCCATATATTTGTCTTTCTTTATGGCTGTACAAAATTCCATTGCATAGATGTACCACATTTTAAAAATTCAGTTCAACTTTGATGGGCAACACAGTTGGTTCCATGTTTTTGCTATTGTGAATAGAGCTGCAACAAACATACATGTGCAGGTATCTTTTGTAGAATGATTTGAATTCCTCTGGGTATATTCCCAATCAGGGAGTTGCTGGGTCATATGGAAGGGTAATTTCTAGTTCCTTCATAAATTGTCACACTGTCTTCTAAAGAGGTTGTATTGTTCTGCATTCCCACCAGCAGTATAGAAGTGTTCCTTTTTCTCCACATCCTTGCCAGCATCTGTTGTTGTTTGTTTTATTAATGTTGGCCATTCTTACAGGGATTAGGTGGTATCTCAATGTGGTTTTGATTTGAATTTCTCTAATGATGAGTGAGGCTGAGCACTTTTTCATGTGTCTGTTGGCCTCCCGTATATCTTCTTTTGAGAAGTGTCTATTCATGTCTTTTGCCCACTTTTTAAAGGGGCTGGTTGTTTTTTCCTTTCAGCGCCTTTGAATACCTTATAGATCCTAGATGTTAGGGCTTTGTTAGATATACAGTTGGCAAATATTTTTTCCCATTCTGTGGGCTGTCTCCCTGCTCTCTTGATGGTTTCTTTGGCTTTGCAGAAGCTTGTCAGTTTAATGAGGGCCCACTTATCTGTCTTATCTCTTCTGGCCTGGACACTTTGGATTTTGGTCAGGAATCAGTAGCGAGTTCCAACTTCCATAGGAGTGTTTCCTGCATTTTCTAAGGTTCTTACAGTTCGAGGTTTTACATTAAGTCTGATCCATTTAGAGTTAATTTTTGTGTTTGGTGAAGGTAATGGTCCTGTTTCAATCTTCTGCGTGCACTCAGCCAGTTTTTCCAGCACCATTTACTGAATAGGTTCTCCTCTCCCCAGTGGTTGTTACTGGAGGCTTTGTCAAAGATCAGTTGGTTGAGAAATTAAGGCTTTGTTTCTGGAATCTCTATCCTGTTCCATTGGTCTATGTGCCTGTTCTTGTACCAATACCAGGCTGTTTTGATTGCTGTAGCCTTATAGTAAAGTTTGAAGTCTGGAAGTGTGATACTTCCTGCTTTGTTTATTTTGCTAAGGATTGTTTTGGCTATTCGTGGCTATATGTTTCCATATACATTTCTGTATTGTCATTTCCAGGTCTGAGAAGAATGATGTTGGCAACTTAATGGGTATTGCATTGAATCTGTAGATTGCCTTTGGCAGGATGGACATCTTAACAATGTTGATTCTTCTTATACATGAGCATGGGATATTTTTCCATTTGTTTGTATCTTCTTGGATTTCTTTGAGCAGTATTTTGTAGTTCTCATTGTAAAGGTCTTTCACTTCTCTGGTTAGGAAAATGCCGAGGTATTTCATTTTTTTGATGACTATTATGAATGGGATTGTGCTTTTTATTTTGGTCTCTGCCTGCTTGTTGTTGGTGTAGAGAAATGCAACTGTCTTTTGCACATTTATTTTGTATCCTGAGACCTTCCCAAATTCCTTTATCGGTGCAAGGAGAGTTTTGACAGATTCTCTTGGATTTTCAAGGTATAGGATCATATCATCAGCAAAGAGAGATAACTTGACTTCTTCTTTTCCTATTTAGATACCCCTGATTTACTTCTTTTGTCTAATTGCCTGGGCTAGGATTTCCAACACAATATTGAACAAGAGGGGTAAGAGTGGACAAACTTGTCTTGTTCCAGTTTTCAGGGGAAATGATTGTAGTTTCTGACCATTTAGCAATATGCTATCTGTGGGTTTGTATTAGATGCCACTTACTATTTTGAGGTATGTTCCCTCTATATCTAGATGTTTGAGGGTTTTTATCAAGAAGGGATGCTGGATTTTATCAAAAGCTTTTTCTGCATCTAACGAGATAATCATGTGATTCTTGCTTTTACATCTGTTGATGTATTGACATTTATGGTTTTGCAAATGTTGAACCAGCCCTGCATCCTGGAGATGAAGCCTACTTGGTCATGGTGTATGATATTTGAGATGTGTTTTTGGATCTGATTTGCTAGAATCTTGTTGGGGATTTTTGCATCTATGTTCATAAGGGATATTGGCCTGTAGTTCTCTTTCTTGGTTGGGTCTTTACCTGGTTTGGGTATCAGTGTAATGTTAGCTTTGTAAAATGATTTGGGGAGAATTCCATCTTTCTCAATTGCCTGGAATACTTTCGATAGGATTAGTATCAGCTCCTCCTTGTACATTTTGTAGAATTCTGGAAAGCCATCTGATCCAGGGCTTTTTTTGATAGGTAGTTTTCACATGACAGAGTCAATTTCCTGCATTGTTATGGGCCTATTTAGTATCTCAATGTCTTCTTGTTTTAACCTGGGGAGGCTGTGTAATGTCAGACAGTCCTCCATTTCATCTAGGTTTTCAAGTTTGTTTCCATATAGGTGTACATAGTAATCTCTGGTAATCATTTGTATCTCTTTGGGCTCAGTTGTGATTTAATCTTTTGTATTTCTGATTGTGTTAATTTGGGCTTTTTCTCTCTTTTTCTTGGTCATTCTGGCTAGGGGCCCATCAATATTGTTAATTCTTTCACAGAACCAACTTTTTTTTTTTTTTTTTTTCTATGATATTTTTGTCCTCTATGTCCCATATTTGGGCTCTTATTTTTGTGATTTGGATTCTTCTGCTAAAGTTGGGGTTTTGGTGGTCTTCTCTTTCTAGTTCCTTTAGGTGATTTGTTAGGCTCTCCACTTGTGATCTTTCCATTTTCTTGATGTGTGTACATAGAGATATGATTTCCCCTCTTAAAGCTGATTTCATGTCACCCCAGAGGTTTTGGTAAGATGTTTCTTCATTTTCATTTGTTTCCAGGAATCTTTCAATTTCTTCTTTGATTTCAGTGTTGACCCAGTCATTGTTCAGCATCATGCTCTTTACTCTCCATGTCTTTGTGGTCTTTGGGGAAATGTTGTTGGTTTTAATGTTTATTTTTATTACACTGTGTTCTGAGAATGTGCATGGGAAGATTTCAACCTTGTGGAATTTGTTTATGCTTGATTTATGACCAAGAATGTGATCAATCTAGGAGTATGTTAAGTCCAATGTCCTTTCAGCTTTGATTTCTAGCTGTCTTTTCAGGCTGGTAGATTTGTTCACAGTTAGGGTCAGTTGCCCCTGGCCTGGTGTGGAAGGTGGTTCAGATCTGGGCTCCCTGCCCAGTCTACCACTCAGATCTGGCCTGTGTCTATTTATCAAGGGGAAGGAGCTTTTGTTTTTCCCATTTTGATATTGTTACCTTGGATCCCCAGGAGGTGTTGCTATCTCACCGCTGCAGTTGATCTTTAACCGCAGCATGAGACTGCAAGTCAATGCAAGCCTGGCGGAGTGGAAGTCGGAGGCCACCCAGGATGGGAGGGAGCAGGTAACGGTATTGGCAGTGGCAGCTACCACTTCACGGTGCCTGGAAAGAGCTCCACGAGCCTGGCTCTGGACGAGGGGTAGGGCATGGCAGAGGCAGCAGCAACTGCAATTTCAGTAGATTGTGCTTCAGGGGAAGGGCTTCACTATCTGGAGCCGTCAGTCACCTCAGGCATGGGGGATTGGTGATGGGCACGGTGGCAGCATCTGTGGATGTGGCGGTGGCTTAGACTGTTGAAGTGGTGGAGTGGCAGCTGTGGTTGAGCTCCGTGGGAAGAGCAGGCTGTCAACTATGGGAGCTTCAGCCCCATGGGAGAGAGAAAGAGTCTTTATGTGTTTTTTCCTTCGCAGAGGTTCTCACAGACCAAGCTTCCCCATCACCATCTTGCTGGAAGTCTGAAACGATTGTTTTCTAAAATCAGTTGCAATATACCCCTCTGGAGAATTTATTTCCTGGTGAATAAAGCAATTTTATACATATGTATGTGTGCGTGTATATTGCAGATCTATACTTGATATAACCTCTATGTAATATATCAAATTAGCCATCTTGGAAGTAAATTTGTAATTCAAGTAACTAACTTTCTGATAAGACAGAGGTAGAGTTGTTGAACAAAAGTTACACAGTAAATTTAAAAACTCCATATATACTTCATGTTTACACATTTAATTTTGAAACAAAAGATTAAAGCAGTGTTTTTAAATGTGTGTATGTGCATTCATTCAATAATAACTTGTGGCCCATGTTTCCTGACATAAAATAGGAATTATAGCAGTTTCTACGTCACAGAAGTGTTGTGAAAATCAAATTATTTAATCCGTCAGAAACACTTAGGTATGTGCCACTTTGCTAAGGGCTTAAATAAATGCTAGTTGACAAAATGAAGGGATTAGTGGATACTTAGCGTTTTTCCTTTGTAGCTGATTCTAAAACTCCATTTCTGTATCTCTTTTTTTTTGTGTAACACAATCTCATTAAATAGTAGGGATCACATCATGCAGGATGCACAAAGTATTTGCTAAGAACACAAATGTAAGTGGCACATCCAGGAAGAGAACCTAGACCTTCTTCCAGTTTTTGATATATTCTGCTATATCTCACTGCCTTCATTGTTCCACATGGTAAAATTACTTATAAATGGATAAGTAAATAGATAAAAGGGGGAGGGCTCTTGTGGAATTGACTATGTTCCAGATTCTAGTCACAGTAACCTCATACAAGCACAATAAAATTTAAAGACTATATTTTTGATAGCATTTCTAAGATTGTTGCATACTATAAACATTTTTCAAGAGATTTTTTTCTTTCATCTTTTCAACATTTTGCATGCTCCAAATCTTACAACGAAAAGAAAATAAATCTTTGAATCAAGAGTTTCCTTTTGACTATTCTGAAGTTACCTTTTTCTTGTAACATTAGTGCAACAATGAACTAATTTGCTATATCATGAATAATTTATTTTAAGATATAACAAATTTTAAGGGCATACAATGTTACAAATAATATATACAGGCTTCTATGTGTTTGTAATGTATGATAATTGTTTTTTATTTGAATGTGGAAAAAAAATGTCTGAGTTACAGATAGATGTGTAACCATAATGATGCTTTAGCCAATGATGGGCTGCATATATGGCAGTAGTCCAATAGATTACAATAGGGCTTAAATATTCCTGTCATTCAGTGATGTTGCAACTCTGCCATGTTGTCATGGCTAAATGAATTACTCATGTTTGTGGTGATGCTGATGTGGTGTAGATAGACCTACTGTGCAGCCAGCCATGTGAAAGTGCAGCTTGTACAGTTATGTACTGTGCATACTATTTGATAATGATAATAAGTGACTCTGTAACTGGCTTATGTAATTGCCATACTTTAAATCATTATTTTAGAGTATGTTAGTACTACTTATGAGAAAACTGTTAACAGTCACACAACCTCAGACAGGTCCTTGAGGTGTTCCAGAAGATGTCATTGTTATCACAGGAGATGACAACTCCATGTGTGTTTCTGCCCCTAAAGATCCTCCAGTGGGACAAGATATGGAGGTGGAAGACAGTGATGATGAAGAACCTGACCCTATGTAGGCCTGGGTCAATGTATGTGCTTATGTCTCGGTTTTTAAATGTTTAAAAAGTAAAAAGAAAACTGGGTGCAGTGGCTCAAACCTGTAATTTCAGCACTTTTGGTGATGAAGGGAAGAAAATTGCCTGAGCCCAGGGGTTCAAGACGAGCCTGGTAAACTTGATGAGACATCAGCTCTACAAAAATAACAACAAAATCATTCAGACATGGTGGTGCGTACCTGTAGTTCCAGCTACTTGGAAGGCTAAGGTGGAAGGGTCACCAGAACCCAGCAGGTCGAGGCTGTGGTGGCCATGAGCATGTTGCTGCACTCTAGCCTGGGCAACAGAGTGAAACACTGTCTCAAGAAAACAAACAAAAACAAAAAGTAAAAATAAAATTTTAATAACTGAAATAAGCTTATCAAATAAAGATATAAAGAAATAAAATATTTTTATACGTGTTTGTGTTTTAAGCTATGTCAGTACAAAATAGTGAAAAAGTTTAACAATTCTAATAATTTTAAAGTTATAAGCTAATAAATTTATGATTAAAGAAAGAAAATTTTTAAGCATAAATTGAGTATAGCCTGAGTGCAGTGTTCATAAAGTCTACAGTAGCAAACAGTAATGTCCTGAGCCTTCATGATCATGCACTACTCACTCACTGACTCTCCGAGAACAACTTCTAGTCCTCTTCCATTTTGGTAAATGCTTTATACAGGTGCAGTATTTTTCATCTTTTATGCCATACTTTTACTCTACCTTTTTTATGTTTAGAATTGTCTAGATACCCAAATACCGATCACTGTGTTACAATTACCAATATTACTCAGTACATTAACGTGCATGGTACAGGATTGTAGTCTGGGAGGAGCAAAAGTCTACACCAAGTAGCAGAGGTGTAAGTAGACTGTACCATCTAGGTTTCTGTAAGTGCATGTTGTGATGTTCACACAACAACGAAACCCCTAGAGAAACTCAGTCTAGAACATACTCCTGTCATTAAGCAGCACATGATTCTATTTATTAGTTTATTAAGTAGATAATTATAGAATGCTTATTATAGTCCATGGTAATTTTTAAAATAGGCATAATAACCAACAAGTATCCTGAAAAGCTAAACATTAACATGAGATTCTCCCCTTTTTGGTACAATTTTAGTGGTAAATCACCTGGAAATTACTTAATCATATGTACTTTCTTTTCACTAAGACATGCATACATGTTTATAAAGGTTATATTTTTTCTAAAATGGAGAAATTTAAAGAAAAATTCTCATGTTGATATTGAATTGCAGGACATAAACTATGCTTTAATAGCAATCAAAATTACTGCTTTATTTAATTGAACTATTTTTTATGTTTAATATATCCTAGGTGTTAAAATATTCCTTTGCATTTAATCTTCTTAGGAGCCTCGAGAAAAAGGTATTGTTTTGGCCTTTTTTGCAGTGGCATGCTCATGGCCACCACAGCCTTGACATGCTGCACTCAGGCAATCCTTCTGCCTTAAGCTTGCAAGTTGCTAGAACCACAGGCGTGCACTACCACACCTGGCTATTTTATTTTTTATTGTAGAGACGAGGTCTCATCAAGTTGTCCGGGTGGGTCTTGAACTTGTGGGCTCAGGAAATCCACTAGCCTAGGCCTCCCAAAATGCTGGGATTACAAGCTGAGTCACCAAGCCCGGCAAAAAAAGGTATTGTTAACTTATTGTTTCTCAGAAGAGAAAGCAAAATATCCAAAAAGGACAATAACTTAGCCAAGATTACCAAGTCAGTGAATGCAACAGTACTCAAATGCATGTCTTCTAATTTCAGAACCCATGATCTTTCTACCATTCAAGACTGTTTCCCTCCAGGAAAAATAATACATAGGGGAAGACAAATTTATCAGAAGCTTCTAAGTGAAAATATGGCGATATTAAAGCTCCTAGCTAATGAGAATTCAGTCTAATAACAGACATCAAAGCTTTCCACAGCCTTGTTTTTTATGCTATATTCTTTGGATTCTCTATATAAACACAAGGGTATATAATCTTACAAATAACATTTCTAAAAAGTACAATTTCTGTTACAGAAGCATGAAATTTTCAAGCAAAAATGACTTTAATTCATCAGATTCTTCATGTCCATTATTATTATCTCTTAATTAAATATGTGGGTATTACAGATGTATCCTGAACACCAGAATTAAGCTAGCAGAATATTCTTTAGAAGATTTCAATTTGCAGGAAAAGCTGTGATTTAAACATCTATATAAAATGCATGAATTTCAAAGCACACTGGAGGCATTTAATATTATGAATAAAGAAATGGGATACAATTCTGGACATTTTCCAGTATTTTATTTATGTATTTCCTAAATTCTTCTACCAAATAAATATCACTAAGGTAGATGTAACTAAAGTTATAGAAACATTCAAAATATATTTCCAAATATTGAATGTTTGCTTTTTGGCCAAAGCTAAAATTTTTAAGACAAGAGATATTTTTTAAGAGAGTTTGTGTATGTTTCAGTAGAACTAGCTATAAGTTACATTTCTAAAAATTCACAGAATGTCAATGTTTAAAATTTACACCCTATCAAGTATTCTTATGCAATATTTAACACAGAGAATGTATTCCAGGGCAGTTTGTGTGTGTGTGTGTGTGTGTGTGTGTGCGCGCACGCGCGTGTTGGGGTCTCACTCTGTCACCAAGACTGGAGGACAGTGGCATGCTCCCAGCCACCACAGCCTCGACCTGCTGGGTTCCGGCGATCCTTCTGCCTCAGCCTTCCAAGTAGTTGGAACTACAGGCACGTGCTACCACCCCTGGCTATCTTTTTATTTATTGTATAGATGAGGTCTTGCCATGTTGTCTTGAACCTGTGGTGGGTCTTGAACCTGTGGGCTCAGGCAATCCTCTCTCCTTGGCCTCCCAAAGTGCGGGCATTATAGATGCAACAGGTGAATGTCCTTGACATATTCACAAATAGAGATGTGTCAGAAAATATTACAATCATCCAAACTTTTGGAAGACAGAGTTATGCATCACCGTTACCTAAAGGTTGCATTGCACACTATACTTACACATGAAATTGAGGACCAATGATACAGGGGGAGGTGTTGACTCATGAAATATTTCTCTACCACATGCCATTGAGTTTTTCAAGTATTGCATTCAGTTAACTAATAGAATGTTCCACATCCAGGGTTTGTCTTACTGTTTTTTTTTTATGGTGCCTATATGTGTTTCTCTATTTTTGTATTTTCTAGAAACTGCCAATATGTTTCACTTGCCTTCTAATTTGGCTTCTAATTAAAAGAAATATGCTTATATTATTTGTAATTTGAAATGAGCCAGGTTTTTCTGATATATTTGGAGGACAGATTTTGATAAGGAGGCAAATGGTGCCTTTAAAAAGGAAGAAGGTTTCAGGGAAGAGACAGAGGGTCTCGGGACCTTAAATTACAGGAATAAAGCGGGGGAATACAGGGATCCTAGTATCTCCAAGGTGGACGTGGAAAAAATGACAGGAATAGAAAGATAAATAGTTGAAAAGAGAATCTTCTGCCTCAACTCCAGAACTTTTTTTGATCTGAAAACTTGAGAACGCAAAACCTTTGACAAAAAATATAAATGACTTTATTTATTTATTAACTCAAAGCATGTCTAATGAGCACCGACAGAGTGCCAGGTAGTATTTCAGCTGTTCTGGGAGGACGTTTTTCCTCAATACCTTATGCTGTCATACTAACCTGTGTATTTTATTACCATAGATCTTATCACCAAGTATTGTGGTCATCTGTATATTTCTCTAGTTTCCTCATACTAGACTGCATATTTAAAATCTTATTTTAAAATGTGCACCACTAATAATAATGTTGTACTGATGGCAGATGTTTTGAGTATTGTTGAATGAATGGGCAAAGTACAATCTTTGCTTTAAAAAGTGATTCCAAGCTTACTTATCCTTGTATAATTAAGTTCAAAATCCAAAAGTGTGTTTTTGAATATTATGGGAAAATATATTATGGGAGCATTTTTAATGTTTCTACAGAAGAGATGACATTTAGCTGGCACTCAGCTCATAATTAGATATTCACTAGGACTAGAGAGGAGAAGTCAGTATTTTATGCATCAGTATGGTGGCTACAAGGTATAAGAGAGCTTGACAGTTTTAGAGGACAGCAAGAGGTTTGATGTGTCAGGAGCCTGGGACTGGATGGCTGGGCAAAGAGACTGGAGCCAGGTTATGAGGGGATGCAGGCACCATAGTACAGAAACTGGATGTTTTCCTAAAGGTAGCAAGGTATCAGCAGAGGAAACCCAAGTCAGGTAAAATATCATTCTGATAGCACCTTAGAGGATAAATGAGTGAAAAGTACTATTGGCAAAGAGATTAGTTTAGATTTGTTGCAGAAATTCAGTAGGAAGATGATTAAGGTCTCAACCAAGATTTTGGCATGTTGGTGAATGAATATCCTGAAATTTAAGGAAATCTTTGATTTCTACTTGACTTCAGAAGATGGACTTATATCATCTTCATCTTTGCCTAATCTTTATTTATCCTGTTACACTTACATTCCAAACCAAACTAAACATCATTTGACCAGTCAATCCTAATGATTAGCCTGAGATCAGAGCTCCCCTCCATCCACTTGGTCTACTAAAGGCCAACATTACAACTCAGAGCATGTTAGAATATCAATTAAAACTTTCACAACTGCACTAAATGTCATGAGCACATTATTGTTTCAATGTACTGCATTATTGAATTCCAGTTTCTCATGCTGAAGGTTATTACTTCATCTTTTTAGAAAATAAACTGGTAATTGAACATGCTGTTTTTCCAATTCAGTTAAACATTCATTATAGAAAGCTTTTTTTCTATCCCATAATTCACCTCTAGCATCACAAAACACATAGAACTGCAATGAGAAAATGTCTTAATATATTGGTTTCCAGATAAGGTCCCCTAATAACATGATTTTCATGTAAAGGAGGGAATAATTAGAGCTGGACATTTTTAAACAAGACTGACATCAATTGAAGCAGTGTTAATCCTAAGTCTTGAAAAGTTATTTTTTTCCCCAAATTCTGTTGTTTAAAGAGAGAGAAAGGACCTAGGGGTTATTATCTAGCAAAATTATATATAATACTTTATTAAGCAATTGTTAAGTAATTATTTATTAAGTAATTATTTTCCTTATTACTTTAGAAAAAATAATTGAAACAGATATCATGGTGGTCTTTAAGTACATGAAGAAGCCTTAAAACAACTTCATGAAAGTGCAAATGATGAGGCAGTGCAATCTGTCAGTGTAATACTCATAAAAAGATAAGAGACTGGCAATGATTTATCAGTCATGACAAATAAATTGCCAGTTACTTCATGCATAAAGCAGGTAAAAAAAATACCAACCAAAGTGATTAACATTTGTATTCTAAGTGTGCACACTGCTCTATATGGCTTTTCTTCTCACCCCCATTTAACCTTCCCTGAGTAAATTCCCGTTTTCTTTTATTAACTTCATTTTATAGATGTGGGAACTATATACATTGCCCAAGACCATGTTGCTAGTAAGTGGAGAAGGTAACTTTCAATGCCTTTCAATACCTTTCAATCATGACCCAAGAATATGAGCAGTACACTTCTGCACTCTCCAAATGTGTTTAATATGTAAACAGAATGTCAGATTTCACTGAGTGCATTATATGTCCTGCAAAGGGTGTGTGGCAAGTTCCAGCTATGTCACCTGGTGCCTGCTGGCATTCATGAATGGAAAGTCAGCATGTTTCACACTTTACTTATTTCCTTAGCATTCTGCACTTGGCCTGGGCACAGTTGAACTCATCATGGGACCATGTTTCTGTGGGGAACTCCACTTTCCATTTCTCTACCTTTTATTGGGGACAGAGTATGAAAAGACTGGTAAAGTAAAAAAAAAAGAGACAACATCTATTTAAAACATTTGGGAATTGTCAGTTGTCCAACACAAAGACTGTTGAGGGTGTCTATTTTGTGAGAAGTCAAGTTCAGGTACAGTCCCTCCAACCAGGAAAAGAAAAAGACATTAGTGTCAACTAGCTTGTTGCCTATTGTATTAGTTTTACAAGGTGTTGTAACAAAGTAACACAAAATGAGTGGCTTAAAACAACAGACATTTATTCTGCCACCGTTCTGGAGGCCAGAAGTAAAACATCAAGGCATTTGCAGGGTGATGCACCCTCTGAAGTTTTGGGTAGAATTCTTCCTTGCCTTTTCCTAACTTCTGGTCATGGGCAAAAATCCTTAACATTTCTTGGTTTGCAGTTGTATCACTCTAATCTCTAACTCTGTAGTCACATGATGTTCTCCCTATATATCTCTGTCTTCATATGACATTTTCCTTTTCTTATGACACCTGTCTTATTGAATTAGGGACCACTCTAATAGCCTTGCCTTAACTTGCTTTTATCTGCAAAGAACCTATTTCTGAATGAGATTATATTAACTGCTACTAGGGAATGGGACTTCAATTTTGTTTGTGGGGGACACAATCAATCCATAAAATCTGTCAACCCACAAGAGCTCCTAATATTCTGCTTCAGACAATTGTCTTTGTCTCCACATTAATACAGTATGCTACCTCACTAAGAGAACTGTTTCATAATTTATAAAATATTATTGATTAAAATATTTTAAACAAAAAAAGAAAATGTCTGACTGATTTATGCTTAATGGCTATGCATTCATTTTAGGAGCAAGAGTATTATTTTGTAGATGAGAAAGATATTCAGAATTCTCAACTTTACAATCTTAGACCAGGTTGGTTAAGTACATGAGTTCAGAAAAATTTTTCTATATCTATAAGAATATAAATGCTGAAATTTTGAAGGTAAAACTTTTGTTATCAGTATAACCTCTAAACATTTACCTTGATGGCACTGTTGAAAGTAGATTTTTCCTTATTTTCTGAACTTTTCTCAAGTCTCAGCAGTGAGTAAGTGTTCCAACAGAACAAAGGGGATATATCTGTAAATGACACTCACCCTTGTTTTCCCTTTAAAAATATCTTTTCCTTATGCAAACATAATTTTAAAAGATGTACTCTATCAAATAAAAGAAAGTTAAAATATAAGAGAGATGAGAGAGAGGAAGGGAGAGAGGGTGAGAGGGAGGGAGAGAGGGAGGGAGACAGAAAGAGAGATTATAGCAAATAGTAACTTTCCTGTTGCATTCATGTGAGTATAGGTTATCCTGTTCCTCAGAGAGGCACAGATGATATTTTTTATTTTGTTTCTTAATACTTTAAAAAAAAAAATATTTTTTATTTTAAGGTGGAGGGGTACAGTTGAGGGTTAGTTATACAAATATTCGTTGTGCAAGTACCCTTGTTGATGAGGTGTGTGCCCGTTTCCCAGACAGATATTGACTATCATTAATCCCACCTCCCTTTCCCTCCCTGTCCCCCCCATAGTTTCCTGCCACTGTCAATCCTTTTCTAATAGTATTATGGTAGTTACCATAAGTTCAAGGTCCACTTATGAGTGAAACATGTGATGCTCAGATCTTTGTTTCTGTGAGAGACCACTCAGTATTATGAACTCTAATTCAATCCAGGTTTCTGCAAAATTCATGATTTTTTCTTTTTTATGGCTGCATAATATTGCATTGTGTATATGTACCACATTTTTTAATCCAGTCCTCTTTTGATGGACAGCATTGTTGGTTCCATGATCTTGCTATTGTGAATAATGCTGCAATAAACATACATGTGCAGGTATCTTTTTTATAGAGTGATTTGAGTTCTTCAGGGTATATTCCCAGTAGGGGGATTGTGGAGTCATATGGAAGGTTGATATTTTGGGCTTTTAGGAATTGCCACACTGATTTCCACAGAGGCTGTATTAGTTTACACTCCCACCAACAGTGTAGAAGTGTTCCCTTTTCACCACATCCTCTCCAGCATCTGTTATTTTTTGAGTTATTGATAATGGCCATTCTGACTGAAGTTAGGTGGTATCTCAGTGTAGTTTTAATTTGCATCTCCTTGCTGATTAGTGAGGTTGAACATTTCTTCCTGTATTTGTTGGCTGCTCATATGTCTTCTTTTGAGAAGTGTCTGTTCATATGTTTTGCACACTTTGTAATGGGGTTGTTTGCTTTTTTATTTTCAGCACGTTGAGTTCCTTGTAGATCCTTGATGTTAGGCCTTTGTCAGACATGGAGTTGGCAAATACTTTTTCCCAGTCTGTGGGCTGTCTCCCTGCTCTCTTGATGGTTTCATTGGCTTTGCAGAAGTTTGTCAGTTTAATGAGGTCCCACTTGTCTATCTTATCTCTTATGGCCTGTGCATTTCAAGTTTTGCGCAGGAATTGAATGCCAGTTCCAACTTCCATAAGGGTATTTCCTACATTTTCTAAAGTTCTTATAGTTTGAGATTTTACATTTAGGTCTCTGATCCATAGCATTAATTTTTGTGTATGGGGCTAGATAAGGGTCCTGTTTGCATCTTATGCATGTGGTCAGCCTGTTTTTCCAGCACCATTTACTGAATAGGTTCTCCTCTCCCCAGTGGTGGGTTGTGGAGGCTTTGTGGAAGACGAATTGGTTGAGAAATTGAGGTTTAGCTTATGGAATCTCAATTCTATTTCAAGGTCTATATGCCAGTTCTTGTACTGATAAAAGGCTATTTTGATTATTGCCACATTATAGTAAAGGTTAAAGACTGGGAGTGTGATACCCCCTGCTTTGTTTTTTTTTGCTGAGGATTATTCTGGCTATTGTTGGTCGTTTGTGTTTCCATATGCATTCCTGTATTGTTTTTTCTAGATCTGAGAAGAATGTTGCGGTAATCTGATGGGTATTGCATTAAATCTGTAGTTTGCCTTAGGTAAGACGGATAACTTCACAATGTTGATTCTTCCAATCCATGAGCATGGGATATTTTTCCACTTATTTGTTTCATCTTTGTTTCTTTGAGCAGTGTTTTGTAGTTTTCATTGTAAAGGTTTTTCACATCTCTGGTTAGGAAGATGCCAAAGATATTTAATTTTGGGGGGGCTATTGTGAATGGGATTGTTCTTTTCTTTGGGTTTCTGTTTGTTTATTATTGTTGTAAAGAAATGCAATTGTCTTTTGCACATTTATTTCATACCCTGATACTTTGCCAAAGTGCTTTATCAGAGCAAGGAGGTTTTTGACAGATTCTCTTGGGTTTTCAAGGTAAGCAATCATGTGGTCTGCAAAGAGAGATAACTTGACTTCCTCTTTTCCTATTTGGATACCCCTGATCGCCTTCTCCTTTCTGATTGCTCTAGCCAGGACTTCTGGTACTATAATGAACAGGAGGGGTGAGGGTGGGTATCCTTCTCTTGTTCCAGTTTCCAGGGGAAATAGTTCCAATTTTTGTCTGTTTATGAGTATGCTGGCTGTGGGTTTCTCATAGATGGCTTTTACTGTTTTGAGGTATGTTACACATATGCCTAGATGTTCAAAGTTTTTTTTATCAAGAAGGGGTGTTGGATTTTATCAAAAGCTTATTTGGCATCTAGTGATATAATCATGTGGTTTTTGCTTTGACGTCTGTTGATGTATTTAATTACATTTATGGTCTTACGAATGCTGAACCTTTCTTCCCAGTGATGAAGCCTACTTGGTCATGATGGATGATTTTTGAGATGTGTTGTTGAATCCGGTCTGCTAGGATCTTGTTGAGAACTTTGGCATCTATGTTCATCAAAGATATTGTCCTGCAGTTCTCTGTCTTTGTTGGGTCTTTACTTGGCTTGGGTATCAATGTGATGTTAGCTTCATAAAATATTTTGGGGAGAGTTCCATCTTTCTCAAATGACTGGAATACTTTCAGTAGGATTGGTATAAGTTCCTCCTTGAATATCTTATGGAATTCTGCTGGAAAGTCATCTGATCCAAGGCTTTCTTTGGTAGACAGTTTTCTTATTACATAGTCAATTTCCTTGACTGTTATTGGTCTATTTAGGGTCTTGATTTCTTCTTGTTTCAACCTAGGCAGGTTGTGTGATGGCAGAAAGTCCTCCATTTCCTTTAGGTTTTCAAGTTTGTTTCCATATAAGTGTACATAGTAATCTCTAATGATCTTTTGTATTTCTTCGGATTCAGATGTGACTTCATCTTTTGTGTTTCTGATTGTGTTTATTTGGGCTTTCTCTCTCTTTTTCTTGGTCATTCTAGCTAGGGGACCATCAATCTTGTTTATCCTTTCAAAAAACCAGCTTTTTGTTTCATTGTTTTTTTTGTATTATCTTTTTGTCTTCTATGCCTCAGATTTGGGCTTTTATTTTGATGATCTGGATTCTTCTGGTTAAGCTAGAATTTGGTGGTCTTGTTTTTCCAGGTTCCTTAGGTGACTTGTTAGACTGTTAATTTGTGATCCTTTCATTTTCTTCATGTGCATTTGTAGAGATATGAATTCCCCTCTTACTACAGCTTTCATGGCATACCAGAGATTTTGGTAAGATGTTTCTTCATTTTTGTTTGTTTCCAGGTGTATCTTTCTTTTTTTTTGAGTTGCTGTCTCACTCTGTCATCCAGACTGGAGTGCAGTGGCCACTCCTGGTCACCACAGCCTTGACCTGCTGGGCTTTGGCGATCCTTCCACCTCAGCCTTCCAAGTAGCTGGCACTACAGGTGTGTGCTATCACACCCGGTTAATTTTTTATTTATTGTAGAGATGAAGTCTCACCTAGTTGCTCAGGCAGATCTCAAACACACAGGCTCAGGCAATCCACTCACTTCAGCCTCCCAAAGCACGGGATTACAGGCTGAGCCAATGAACTCAGCTCTAGGTATCTTTTAATCCCTGTTTTGATTTCATCATTGACCCAGGAGTTGTTTAGCATCATGCTGTTTAGTGTCCATGTCTTTGTGGGTTTTGTGAAACTTTGTTGGTGTTGATGTTCATTTTTATTCCACTGTGCTCCGAGAAAGTGCATGGCAAAATTTTCATCTTTTGAAATTTATTTATGCTTGATTTATGGCCAAGAATGTGGTCCATCTTAGAGTATGTTCCATGTAGTGATGAGAAGAATGTATATTCTGTGGTCGTTGGGTGGAGTGTTCTGTAGGTATCAATGAATTCCATTTGGTCAAGAGTCACATTGAAGTTCTGGATCTCTGCTGATTTTTGTCCTGATAATCTGTCTAGGGTTGTGAGTGGGGCATGAAAGTCCCCAGCTATGATAGTGTTAGAGTCAATCTCATTTTTGAGTTTACCTAGAAGCTGCTTTATGAAAGTTGGTGCTCTTATGTTGGGTGCATATATGTTTAGGATGGATGATATTTCTTGTTGATGAATTGAAACATATCATGTAGTGGCCTTCTGTATCTTTTAAAAATTTTTATAGCTTAAAGGGTATTTTGTCTGAGATTAAGATTGTGACTCCTCCTTCCTTTTGTGTTCCGTTTGCCTGTAAGTTTGTTTCCCATCGTCTTACTTTGAGTCTGCGAGTGTCCTTTTTAGTGAAATAAGTCTCTTGGAGGCAATATATTGTTGCCTGGTGATATTTTATCCATTTTTCTATTCTATGTCTTTTCTGTGGTGCATTTAGTCCATTCACATTTAGGCTAATTATTGAAATGTGACAGTTAATCCCTATCATAAGGTTCTTATACAGTTGTTGTTGTTTTTCCTGTTTGTTTGTTGTCTTTCTTTTGGCTTTGGGGTGGGTTCATGTGTGTTTTTAATCTTTTTCCTGTACTCTTGTGAAGAACGTTGTTGTTCTTTTTTATTTTTCTTCTGTGTTTAATACTTTCTTAAGTGTTTCTTGTAGAGGTGGTCTGGTGGCAGTGGAAGTTCTTAGGGATTGTATATTTGGAAAAGATTTCAATTCTCCCTCACTGATGAAGTTTAGCTTGGCTGGGAAGGTTATTCTTGGTTGATATTGTCTATCTTTTAGAACTTTTAAGATAGGGCTCCAAGCTTCTCTAGCCTGAAGGGTTTTTGTAGAAAAATCTGCTGCTATTCTAATTGGTCTTCCATGGTAGGTAATCTGACCTTTTTGTCTTGCTGCCTTTAGGATCTTTTCTTTTATATCTACTTTGTTCTGTGTTTTAAAGCTTCTTTTCTATGTTTTTGACAGTTTGGGTTAGTTCTATATTGTGGTCCTCAAGCTCTGAGATTCTTTCTTCTGCGTGGCTAATTCTGCTTTCCATGCTTATGAGTTTGTTATTTATTTCATTCCCAGTATTCTTTACCACTGTTATCTCAGTTATCAATTCCTTCCTAGTTTCCTCTTGTCTCTTCTCAATTCTTTTTAATCTCTCCATTAATGTCTTGATATCTGGGTTTGTAGTTTGAGACCATTCATTCTGGTACTCTTCATTGTTTGCATTCCAAAGTCAGTTTTCTCAGTATCTGACCTCCCAGTGGTTGTGAGAGACCCATATTCTCTTTTAGTTTTTCTTCATTTGTGTAGATTTTTCTTCCCCTTTCCCTCCTCTTCTTTAATTCTGTTTTTCAGGCAAGGTGGGGTTGCTTTTATTTCTTTTTGTTCAATCTCCTGTTCTTCCTTATGAGTGTCCTCTGGCTTTGTTCACTTTTGAGGCTGGACTGTTGGTTGGGGGCTGTACTTTTTGCAGTTTTTGAGGTTTAATTGAAGGAGAAGCTGTGATTCCAAATTTATCTGCAGATCCCAGTATCCACCAACAGGTGTATGGGTACACTGGAACCCACTTCTCACTCCCTTACAATCTGTCCATGTAGTGGAGTCTAGGTTTGCTCCCTGGAACAAAAGGAGGCAAGAAACAGGAAAATAATGGAAGAAGGGGGGGTCAAGAGCAAGGTGGAGAGAGAGAAGAGTAAGAGGCAAAACATACATGCCAACTAACAAATGAAAAGAGACACTAGGCCATAAAAGAGTAAAAAACAAACAAACAAAATTCCTAAAGCATACCAGTAATCACACAAAGACAGTCCAGTAAAATCATGCCTTTTGATGTGTTTTTCCCCAACACAAACTGGTAGTCTTAATCAAAAAGCAAGCAATAGTGAACAAAACAAACAGAACAATAAATCAAAAATCAAAATAAGAAACCTCTGGAGTTTTTCCTGACTATCTTAAGTCTCTTCTGCTCTGATCTCTAGCCCCTCCCCTTTCCTCTCATCACAGGCAGATAGATTTACTCATAGATTTGGTTGGTTCCCTTGGCCTGCTACTTTATTGCCTGAGGACTGAGTTGTCTCTGTCTGATTCAGCATAGGGGAGGGGCTTCTGTTTCCTGTTTTGGCAGGTTACCTTAGAAACAAGGTGGAGGCTGCTCTTTGATGGATGGGGCAATGCGAATCTCTTCCTGGAAAATGGCTGCAGTGGGTGACTCCTCTTTTGCTGATTCTTTCTCTAGACTTGTCCTTTCACTCTATTCATCTGGGTCTGTTGATGATCCACTATGATGGTGGATGAGGTGTGTCTGGAGTCAGGCACTGGCAACCAGTGATATGGCTGGTTACTGCATTTGGTGTGCTGCCGGCAGCTTGGGGTGGAAGAGGGAGCCGGGAATTCCTTGGGCTAGAACCAAGAACAGCAGCATCAGTGACTGTTAAGCACCTGGTAGCAAACAGCAGCAATCCCTTGCGGTGGCCATAGTGCAATGGAGGCTGTTTGCTGCATGGGACTGGCTATAGCAGCCACCCCCTGTGTAGGTGGCAGCTGCGGGGACGCATGGAACTGCCTTCAGGAGTCTTCTTTTGTGGAGATTGTCACAGTTCAGCTTGTCTTGTCGCCATCTTCTAGTCTTTTACTCTTAAATTCATTTTGCTTCTAATACTTTTTCTTTTTTTTTAACTTTTAAAAAATTTGTATTGTAAAGATGTGGGGTACAATTCAGGGTTAGGTATACAAACATTGATCATGCAGGTACCCCTGTTAATGAAGTATGCCTCTCCCTTCCCTAGCACTTTCCCTCAACTGCCAATTCATCCCCCACAACAGTTTCCCATTACTGCCAATCACTTTCTTATAGCATTATAATTGTTCAAGATCATCTTATGAGTGACAACATATGGAACTCTGTTCTTTGTTTCTGTGATAAATCACTGAGAATGATAGACTCCAAATCCATCCAGGTTGCTGCAAAGTCCATATATTTGTCGTTCTTTATCATCCACTTGTTTTCTTTCTTTCTTTTTTTTTTAAATTGATATTTTTTATTTTGATATTGTGGGGTACAGTCAAGGGTTAGGTATACAAATATGCTTCATTCAGGCCCCCTTGTTGATAATTGGTGTCTCCCCATCTCCAGACAGATGTTTACTACCATTAGTCCCATCTCCCCCCCATAGTTTGCCAACACTGTCAGTCATTTTTTTATAGTAGTGCATTGGATGATCAAAGTCCACTATATGAGTGAGAATATGTGGTACTCAGATTTTTGTTCCTGTGAGAGGTCACGTAGTATTATAAACTCTAGCTCGATCCAGATTGCTGCAAAATTCATGATTTTGTTCTTTTTTATGGCTGCATAGTATTCCATCGTGTACCACATTTTTTTTTTTTTTTTGAGTTGGAGTCTCACTCTGTCACCCAGACTGGAGTGCAGTGGCCGCTCCCGGCCACCACAGCCTCGACCCGCTGGGCTCCGGTGATCCTTCTGCCTCAGCCTTCCAAGTAGCCGGAATTACAGGCATGCGCTACCACGCCCAGCTGATTTTTTGATTTATTGTAGAGATGAGGTCTTGCTGCCCAGGCAGGTCTTGAACCCATGGGCTCAGGCAATCCACTCACCTCAGCCTCCCAAAGGCGTGGGATTACAGGCTGAACCACCATGCCCAGCTTGTACCACATTTTTTTAATACAGTCCTCTTTTGATGGATAGCATGGTTGGTTCCAGGTTCTTGCTATTGTGAACAATGCTGCAATAAACATTCACATGCAGGTATCTTTTTTATAGAGTGATTTGAGTTCTTCAGGGTATATTCTCAGTAGGGGGATTGCAGGGTCATATGGGAGGTTGATGTTTAGAGCTTTTAGGAATCGCCACACTACTTTCCACAGAGGTTGCACTAGTTGACACTCCCACCAACAGTGTAGAAGTGTTCCCTTTTTGCCACACCCTCTCCAGCAACTGTTATTTTTAGAGTTGTTGATAATTGCCATTCTGACTGGGTTTAGGTGGTATCTCAGTGTGTTTTTGATTTGCATCTCCCTGATGATTAATGAGGTTGAGCATTTCTTCAGGTGTCTGTTGGCTGCTCGGATGTCTTCCTTTGTGAAGTGTCTATTCATATCTTTTGCCCACTTTATAATGGGGTTGTTTGTTTTTTTCTTTTCAGCACGTTTAAGTTCCTTGTAGATCCAGGATGTTAAGCTTTTGTCAGAGCTGGAGTTGGCAAATACTTTTTCTCAGTCTGTAGGCTGTCTTCCTGCTCTCTGGATGATTTCTTTGGCTTTGTAGAAGTTTGAGAGTTTAATGAGGTCCCACTTGTCTATCTTATCCCTTATGGCCTGTGGGTTTCAAGTTTTGTTCAGGAATTGGATGCCAGTTCCAATTTCCATGAGGGTATGTTCTTCATTTTCTAAGGTTCTTATGGTTTGAGGTTTTATATTTAGGTCACTGATCCATTTGGAGTTGATTTTTGTGTATGGGGATAGATAGGGGTCCTATTTCAATATTCTGCATGTGGTCAGCCAGTTTTCCCAGCACCATTTACTTAATAGGTTCTCCTCTCCCCAGTGGTAGGTGGTGGAGGCTTTATTGAAGATGAGTTGGTTGAGAAATTAAGGTCTTGCTTCTGGAATCTCAATTCTATTCCATTGGTCTATATGCCTGTTCCTATACCAATACCAAGCTGTTTTGATGACTGCAGCTTTAGAGTAAAGTTTGAAGTCTGGTAATGTGACCTGCTTTGTTTTTTTTTTTTTGCTGAGGATTGTTCTGGCTATTCTTGGTCGTTTGTGTTTCCATATGAATTCCTGTGTTGTTTTTTCTAGGTCTGAGAAGAATGTTGCTGGTAATTTGATAGGTATTGCATTGAATCTGTAGATTGCCTTAGGTGAGATGAACATCTTCACACTGTTGATTCTTCCAATCCATGAGCATGGGATATTTTTCCACTTGTTTGTGTCATCTTTGATTTCTTTGAGCAGTGTTTTGTAATTTTGATTGTAAAGGTCTTTCACGTCTCTGGTTAGGAAGATGCCAAGGAATTTCATTTTTTGTGTGGCTATTTTGAATGGAATTGTGCTTCTTATTTGGGTTTCTGTTTGTTTATTATTGGTGTAAAGTAATGCGATTGTCTCTTGTACATTTATTTTATATCCTGAGACTTTGCTGAAGGCCTTTATCAGTGTAAGGGGGCTTTTGGCGGATTATCTTGGGTTTTCAAGGTATGCAATCATGTCATCTGCAAAGAGAGATAATTTGACTTCCTCTTTTCCTATTTGGATACACTTGATTGCCTTATCTTCTCTGATCACTTTAGCCAGGACTTCCAATACTATACTGTACAGGAAGGGTGAGAATGGGCATCCTTGTTTTGTTCCAGTTTTCAGGGGAAATGGTTCCAATTTTTGTACATTTAGGAGTATGCTGGCTGTGGGTTTCTCATAGATGGCTTTTACTACTTTGAGGTATGTTCCCTATATGCCTAGATGTTCGAGGGTTTTTATCAAGAAGGGGTGCTGGATTTTATCAAAAGCTTTTCTGCATCTAATGATATAATCATGTGGTTTTTGTTTTGACATCTGTTGATGCATTTAATTACATTTATTGTTTTATGAATGTTGAACCAGACTTGCATCCCAGGGATGAATCCTACTTGGTCATAATGAATGATTTTTGAGAAGTGTTGTTGAATCCGTTTTGCTAGGATCTTGTTGAGAATTTTAGCGTCTATGTTCATCAAAAATATTGGCCTGTAGTTCTCTTTTTTTGTTGGGTCTTTACCTGGCTTGGGTATCAATGTGATGTTAGCTTCATAAAATGATTTGGGGAGGGTTCCATCTTTCTCATCACCTGAA
>NW_007258369.1:80154-93076 GCF_000164805.1 Carlito syrichta
TTTTGTCTTCTATGTCCGGGATTTGGGCTTTTGCTTTGGTTATCTGGATTCTTCTGCTGAAATTAGGTTTTTGTGATCTTGCTTTTTCTAGCTTCCTTAGGTGGGTTTGTTGGACAATTAATTTGTGCTCCTTTCCAATTTCTTCATGTGTGTTTGTAGGGATATAAATTCCCCTCTTACTACAGCTTTTTAAGGCATCCCAGAGATTTTGGTAAGATGTTTCTTCATTTTCATTTGTTTCCAGGTATCTTTTGATCTCTTTTTTGATTTCATCATTGATCCAGGAGTTGTTTAGCATCATGCTGTTTAGTGTCCATGTCTTTGTGGCTTTTGGGGGAGCTTGTTGGTGTCAATGTTTATTTTTATTCCACTGTGTTCCGAGAAAGTGCATGGTAGAATTTCAGTCTTTTTAAATTTGCTTATGCTTAATTTATGACTGAGAATGTGGTCGATCTTGGAATATGTCCCGTGCGGTGATGAGTAGAATGTGTATTCTGTGGTCTTTGGATGAAGTGTTCTGTAGATATCAATTAAGTCCATTTGGTCCAGAGTCACATTGAGTTTCCGAATCTCATTGCTGATTTTTTGTCCCGATGATCTGTCTAGGGTTGTGAGTGTGGTATTAAAGTCCCCAGTTATGTTGGTGTTAGAGTCAATATCTTTCTTTAATTTTCCTAGAAGTTACTTTATGAAAGTTGGCGCACCTATGTTGGGTGCATATATGTTTAGTATAGATATTTCTTGTTGGTAGAGTGAGCCTTTTGTCATTATGTAGTGGCCCTCTGTATCTTTTTAAATTTTTGATAGCTTAAATGGTATTTGTCTGAAATTAGGATCGCAACTCCTTTCTTTTGTGTTCCATTCGCCTGGAAATTTGTTTTCCATCCTCTTACTTTGAGTCTGTGCATGTCCTTTCTAGCGAGATGGGTCTCTTGAAGGCAGTATATTGTTGCCTGGTGATATTTTATCCCTTTTGCCATTGTATGTCTTTTCAGTGGTGCATTTAGTCCATTCACATTTAGTCTAATTATTGAAATGTGAGAGTTCATCCCTAACATATAGTTCTTTTAGAGTTGTTGTTCCACTTGGTTTCCTATCTTTCTTTTGTTTTTGGGGTTGGTTCATATGTATTTTATTCTTTTTCCTGTACTCTTGTGAAAAATGTTGCTATTTTTTTCCCCTTTTCTTCTGTGTTTAGTACTTTTTAAAGTATTTCATGTAGAGGTGGTTTGGTGGCAGCATAGGTTCTTAGGGATTGGATATCTGGGAAAGATTTTACTTCTCCCTCACTGATGAAGCTTAATCTGGCATGGTAGGTTAATCTTGATTGAAATTGTTTATCTTTTAGGACTTTGAAGATAGCCTCCAAGCTCTCCTAGCCTACAGTGTTTCTTTAGATAAATCTGCTGCTATTCTAATTGGTTTTCCATGGTAGGTAATCTGACCTTTTTCTCTTGCTGCCTTTAGGATTTTTTCTTTTATGCCTACTTTGTTTAGGAGAATTATTATGTGTCTAAGAGTTGGTTTTCTCATTTGTTGTCTTGCAGGGGTTCTCTGGATCTCTTGTGTTTGAGTTTTTGCATTGTTGATTAGATAAGGGAAGTTTTCTTGAATAATTTCATGGAAGGTTTGTTCCAATGTGGTCTCTGTCTCTTTTTCTGCCTCAGGCAGACCAATTACTCTCAGGTTAGGCCTCTTGAGGTGATCACTTATCTCTTGAAGGTTTTTTTTCTGTCTTTTTGAGCTTTTTTTCTGTGTTTTTGAGAGTTTGGGTTATTTCTATATTTTGGCCTCAAGCTCTGAGATTTTCTTCTGCTTGGGTAATTCTGTTTTCCATGTTTATCAGTTTATTGTTTATTTCACTCACAGTATTTTTTATTACTGTTATCTCAGATATCTGCTCCTTTCTAGTTTCTTCTTGAGTCCCTTCAATTCTTTTTAATCTCTCCATTAATGTCTTAATGTCTAGGGTTATATTTTGAGACCATTCATTCTGGGCTGGGCTCTTCATTGTTTGCATTCCAAAGTCTGTTTTCTCAGTGTCTGTCCTCCCTGGAGTTTGGGACAGACCCATATTCTTCTTTTGGTTTTTCTTCATTTGTGTAGATTTTTCTCTCTCGTCCCTTAGTGGATCAAGTTCCTGAGATCTAATCTCCAGCCTCTCTCCTTTCTTTCTATTGCAGGCAGTTAGCTTGTTGCCTAGGAGATCCATTACACTAGTCACTATTCAGCATAGGGGAGGGGCTTTGTCTCCTGTTAATGACGTCACCGTGAGAACCAAGATGGAGGCTCTGCTAGGTGGGTGAGGCAATGTGATGTAAATATGCCTTGAAAATGGTGGAGGTGGTGGTTTGCTTTTAGGGGGTCCTGTGGGTCTCTAGGCAGGACCAGCTTCACAGTTGGGCACTGGATCTGGGGTGCCTCCAGCTGGCTGGGGTGGAGGACAGGATCGGGTGTTTCCTCCTCTGGAACTGGAAGCCTGCAATCAGCACCTTATGCCAGCTTGGGGTTCTGCCCCCTTACACAGGCTTGTGGTCGTGCAGGCTGAGTGCCTCATCCAGGGTGGGCCAGGTGCTTCCGATCTCCAAAACTCCAGAGGGCAGGTGGTGGCTCTGGGTCCCTCTCAGGGCACTTTAGCCAGAAATGGGACCGGCATCTCTAAGGGGCGGGCACTCAGAGCCTCCCTGAGTGAACGGCAGCTTCACACTGGGTGCTGGTCTCCACACTGAGGCTGGGGATGGAGCTGTGATCCAGGATTTGGAATTCCCCAGTCAGCCGGAATCACATATAGTGGAGCAGCTGGTCCGGGGCGATGTCTGGCCCTGTGTGGGACCAAAAGTCCCCAAGCCTCGTACCAGTACTGGTGGAGGTGGGCGGGGGGGGTGCAGGAAGAAAAGTAATAGTCTTTTTGGGAAACTCACATTTGGAGAATCTCAGGGATCCATCTATGCGGTCGCCATCTTGCCGGTGTCTCCTTCTAATACTTTTTTAGAGAAAGCAAGGCATGTTGTTCTTTGCTTTTGACCTAGGTTTGTGAACTAGTAGAACAAGTTTATAATTTGGACCTGATCCTGATAACTTAGAGGCTGAGATGTCTACACTGATGTGGAAGGTTGTCCACTAAATCACCTGAGAGTATATCAGGATCACATTGTCTAAAGTTCAGAGGAAATCATAGCACATTACTCAAGTGTGGTAACACAATTTGGTGGAAAGAAATGAGACTGAGTATAGAAAATGTTTTTTGTCTTATCTCTGTTAAGACTTATTGAGAGTGTACTACACAAATTGATGGGAAAAAATCAAAATTTCTTAGTAAGACTAGAAAACCTCAACCTGTATTTACTTGGACATTTGGAACACATTCATAAATAGTTACTTAACCATGTATTTGGACACATTTTCTTCTAGGTGGATGAGTCAGAAATATAACTCTTGATGCTCCTTGGTGCATTCTAATATTGATCTGTCAAATAATCAGGGAGAGGAAAAAAGCAAGATTTAAAAATTTGTCAAGTAGCAAGGATAATCCGTCATAGGATACTTAAATTCCTAAATTGGTGTTGGTTTAACTTAGTACAAATACAGCTGAAAGAGTTTTTCCAAATGAGAGATTTCATCTTATTTTAACCCCATGATTGCTGACTGCTGGTAAATACTAAAAGAGCTTGTTTAGCCATCAAGTTACTCTATTTTGCTTATTTACTCTCCATTGAACTTGTCCTGTTTTCTTTGGGTCCTAGCTAACTCCATGAATTAGGTTTGGGCATTGCTATATAACTCTTACTAACACAGTGCTTGCAAACATCACTCATTGTTCTTTAAGAACATTGTTACCTACAGGACAAAGTTCAAGTGTCATAGCTTTGTATTCAAAGTTTTATCCAGTGTGTCCTTTCACTTGTGCCTGAAACTTCAGGCAAATCAGTCCATCACTCTACAGAAAGTCTGCAAGGATTTTCTCCCCACAACCCTTTGTACATACTATTTATCCTGCTTGAAATAATTTGCAGTTCATTTAACTTCTACCCATCCTTCAAGCTTCACTTCCTTTATGAGATCCATAAAGTATATCTCCTAAGTTTAGCTTTGTGTATTATCTAACCTAAAGGATTTATTTGAAAAAAGGCAAAGCAGATATTAATCTTGGCATAAGGGTGTTTTACAATTTTTTTTCTTCCCTTGAAAAGTGTCAAAGACCAACATTCTAGTCTTTTGAATTTAGGGTTACCAAGGATTATGTGTAATATTGTGTTGGTCAGCAAGATCACCTAAAAAATGTTCTGACTGAGTTAACTTGCCATTAATCTAGCCAATAGCAGCTATAACTCCTTAGGAGGAAAAAAAATCAATAATAGATTTTCTCCCTTGCAGCACTTTTACTGTAACTGCTTTAGGGTAGACAATTGAACATTAGTGAGAAGCTGGTTTATTCTCTGTCATACAGAAATCAAGGAGGCAGGGATACTTTTCAAGGCTGTGGTCTTGGACTGCTGTAATTGCATTATAAACATTTCAAATAGGGATAATACTGCTCTGGTTTCCCATGGATACATAATTCTAAAACCTGAAGTGTTCCATTTTTTAGATTTGGATTTAGTGTTCTCTTCAACACTTTCATTCAATTTCAAGACTGATGTCTTAAGAACATGTGAAATAATAGCTCCTGTGGGATCCCATGCTCTCCGTCTGGTCATTGCTAGCATGTTCACCTTCCATCTTAAATTCTATTAAGCTTGCCATTTTACAAGACACCTCTCATTACTGCTTTAGTTGTAAGTATGAAAGCAGTGGTTGCTTTTATAATGTGGAGGTTTCAGAATGGTTCTCTCATTTAACTTTGATTGCAGACCTCAGGTGGAGAACACATTTAAAGCTATGTTCCCTTTAATTTCAGTTTGTACACTGAATGGCTCTGGTTTAAGTTTGTTTCTCCTTTATAGGTTTTGCTAAAAGTGACAAGAAAGAAAACACATGCATCATTATAAATATACCAACAATTTTCCCTAGCACTGGTGTCTCTATTAACATATAAACATTCTTTCAAAATACAGAGCCAAGAATTGGATCCAGTATCTCCCATTATAAGAGTCACCAGCTTTCCAACTTTTTTGTCTCTGCTAAGCCATGATGTATTTTGATTTAAATTCCTGGTACAACTTCAATTGCAGGTACCAGCTTCTGTTTCAGCTAAGAGTTTATTAGGCTATTTATAAAAAAGAATCCAAGTAAGCTGGGCACAGTGGCTCAGCCTGTAATTCCGCACTTTGGGAGGCTGAGGTGAGTGGATTGCCTGAGCCCACGGGTTTGAGACCCGCCTGGGCAACTTGGCAAGACCTCATCTCTACAATAAATAAAAAAATCAGCCAGGCATGGTAGCACGTGCCTGTTATTCCAGCTATTCAGAAGGCTGAGGTGGAAGGATTGCCGTAGCCCAGCAGGTTGAGGCTACAGTGGCTGGGAGTGTCCACTGCACTCCAGTCTGGGCAACAGAGTGAGACTCCAACTCAAAAAAAAAATTCAAGTCAAAACTTGCTATGTTTTAAATGTATCCTCAAATGGCATGTTCAGGAAACTTAATTCTCAATGCCACAGTGTTTGGTGGTTGAGCCCAATGAGAAATGTTTAGGCCATGAGGGCAGAATTAATGAATTAATGCCATTATTGTGAGAATGTTGGCCATAAAAGGGAGAGTTTCATCCCATTTTATTCTCTCTCATCATCTCTTACCTTTCTGCTTTCTGCCATGGGATAACACAGCAAGAAGGACTTTGTCAGATACCAGTCCCTTGATCTTGAACTCTGCAGCCACCAGAAACATGAGTCAGCATAGTTCTGTTATACCAAACATTCTGTTATATCAGCACAAAATGGCCTAAGCCATAGTTCAAGGAATACAGAAGTTTATTTCTCTTTCATATAAAGAAAGTCTGGAGGACCAGAACTCAGTCTCCTATTTATCTGCTATGTCATCCTTTTACTTGGTTTTCACCTTTAAAGTTGCCTCATGGTCCAACATGGGAACTGGAGTTCTAGACATTTTGTTTAAGTTTTAAACTGAAAGAATGCATAGGACAGAAGGGCACAATGATCCCCTTCCCCTTGAGTCTGCCTTCTTAAGGGTGGGTAGGGGATATAGTCTTCCACAAGCATACTGAAGCCAGTAATTATGCCAGTATTCTGTTAGTAGGTAGAAGAATTAGATAGAAAGCTATCAAACTATAATAACCATTTATATAGCATTTAAGCATCTCTTTTTTTATGTTAAGTATTAAAAGTATTAGTAAGCCACTAAAAATAAAATGTAAATACAAAACAAAAATGCATGAGACTATTCATCTATTCATGGCAATATGACTTGCATTAGTAAAATATTGAGAACAATCCAAATACTCAGAGGACTAATTAAGTGACAAGCAAATGGAGCAATTATCACCACAAAAATAATGAGAAAGATCTCTGTGAAATGATTTCCAGTGTATAAGTTTTTTTTTTTTTTAGTTGGAGTCTCACTCGGTCACCTAGACTGGAGTGCAGTGGCTGCTCCCGGCCACCACAGCCTTGACCTGCTGGGCTCCGGAGATCCTTCCGCCTCAGCCTTCCAAGTAGCCGGAATTACAGGCACGCGCTACCATGCCCAGCTGATTTTTTGATTTATTGTAGAGATGAGGTCTCGCTGCCCAGGCGGGTCTCGAACCCGTGGGCTTAGGCAATCCACTCACCTCAGCCTCCCAAAGGCACGGGATTACAGGCTGAGCCACCGAGCCTGGCAGTGTATAATTTTAAATAAAGAAAGCAAGGTGTAAAAGATGACATGTAGAATACTATCTTTTGTGTAACACAGAAGGAGAAATTAAAATTAAACCCCCTACACACATTTTTTTTTAGCTTTTCAAAAAAAAGCTTAGAATCCCACAGGAACAATAAATTGGAAACTAATGAAAAGGGTTACATAAAAAGATAGGTGAGAATTGAGGGAAGGAATAAGACTGGGAAATAGACTTCTCCAAATATACCATTATAAAGATTATACATATTTATGTTTCATACATTCAAAAATAAACAAATAGAATAGATGAAATAAAAAGCAAACAGATGTTAAAAATGAATAAAAACAACCCTTACTGTATATAAAGATGGTATCATAACTACACAGAAAAAGAAACAAATTCAAGTAATTTTTTGTCATATATAATTATATACATTTAGAGGAATATATTCCAAGGACAAAAAAAATTACAAAGCACTTTGAGTTCTTCTTATTTGGTTTGTTGTTGTTAGGGGTATTGGGATTGTAACTCCAACTATTTTGTTTGTATAATAGGACAGAACAAATGAGTGAATAAATATATAGATTTTGGGTGGAAACAAGAATTTTCACTGTGTGTGAAGGGAACTATAAATATGGAATGGAAGAAATTAAGATAGAACCCTGAGATGTTGAATTTGAATTGCAAGAATCAGTATGAACTAATTGTGCATGTATATTCCTTGCTCTGTCCACTAAAACGTCACAGAAGAAATTATACTCCAACCAGTAGCAACAAGTGAACCTCATTAATTTTCTTCGGTGAAATAATATTATGTTTAGATAAAAAAATTTTATCTTTAGGAAATGTTTGATGAATTGAAAATAAAGTCATGATGCTTGCAACTTATTTTTAAGGGGGTAAGTAAAATGTCATAAGTAAAGCATTCTAATACCTATCTATCTAATCTATCATTTATCTATCTGATTTATTGCTTATCTACCATCTATCTATCTATCTGTCTACCTATCATCTATCTATCTGTCATCTGTGAGATGTGAGTGAGAAGAAGCAAATGCAGTAAATCATTAAAAATGAATCAATTTAGGTGAAGAAAAAATTCAGGTGATTTTTAGTTTATTCTTTCAGCTTTTAATTACTTTTTAGAGTATCTGTAATCTTAGGTTCAGAAAATATAATAAGGTTGACCAAAAGTAGGAAATTATTAAATATGCTTAAATCATTCAGCTTTCTATAAAATGACTATGTCTAACTCTCATGCTTTTTTACCCTAAGAACGCACCACACCCTGATGTTTTCTATGTTCTATTGTTAGATTTTCTGCTTCCCCCAGCTAGAATGAGGTCCATGGAGTAAAAATTTTGGTTATGATCACTATTATCCTCCATCTCCTTAAATGGTGCCTTGTATTTCTTAGATGCTCAAGAGAAATATTTGTTGAGTAAAAGAAAAGGAAAGAAAAGGAAGCATAGGCAAGAAAATAAGCTGGAATTAACACAGGGCTGTCTGTATCCCTGATTTTTAAAATTTAATCCTTAATGATTCAAGATGATAAAATCTGCTATATAAATATTGCCAGGTGCTGGACACTTCTATCCTTTATCTCTGGGAAATTCTCTGTATAATTTGTCCATTTTTTAAAATGTGAAGGCTCTGATATTTTACTTTTCAAATATAAAAAATTTAACATAAAAGTATGTATTTGAAAGACATAAGTTTTAAAAATTACTTAGTTCTGAACATGTAATGAAAACTAGCAATTCATTGTTCATTGTCACCTCTAAGAAGAAGCAATCATTTTTAAGTCTTCTATTTGCTTAATTTTCAGTGGTTGTGTCCTTACTTCCAATGATATGTTTATACAATTATATTCTTCTTAAACAAGTTGAGAGATTACTCATTTACTTCCTGTTTTAATTGTGGAGGATCTATCATTTTTGGGACCTCCAACTCCCCTCCTCTAGTCTTTCTAGTATATATTTATGTATATTACTATCTAGAGTTATCAAAAAACTAATATTTATTTGAATGTATTCACTTATTTTATAGTTTAACATTTTTCCTAGTGTTTCTAAGTTATCTTTCTTCTTTTGCCCAATTTCCTCCCATATATCTGTAATTTTTAGAAATGTTCTATATTTTGTATGCCATTGATTCTTCCTCTTCCTTCCTTTTTTCCCTGAAGTCTTTGGAGTCATGTCTTTTTTTGCTCTTGATTGTTGGCCTGATTGTTCTCCAGATCTGTTGTTTAGCTGCTGTGTGGGAACTTTCCTTAGCCATTTTGCTAGGTTGAACCATTTCAGTTTTTCTTATTCTTTCTCTTGCTGGGTTAGTTCAACTATTTTGTTGGAGTATATTGTTAAATAGACACCTTGGAAATTCTTAAATTTGAGGAGAATTTATTTGATCTCATGTATTTGCAAAAATATTTTTATTTTATCTCACATTTGATTGATAATTTTGCAGAGTAGATTAATTGCTGGAAATAATTTTCCCTTGTATTTATGAAAGTTATGATCTATCAACCTCTAGCAGCATCTAGAATTAATGACGAGAAACCCAATGTCACTCGTATTTTTTGATAGGTAACCTGTGTTTTCTCATTTGTTGTATTAAAACTTGGCATTATATAATTTCTGATAATATTCCTTAGGTATCTTATTTTAGCTTAATTTTTTATTCAGTATGTTGGATATTAAGTGGGAATTTTCAGATTAATGACTTGTGTTTGTGATTTCTGGGAATTTTTTTGCATAATTTTTATCTTCCAATTCTTATTTTAAATAAGCTGAGATAATCAACATCCAATTTTTGTTTTATAGATACCATATTCTCTCAGCATTTAATCTATAGTTTTGGAGATTAATTTTTTTCTTGGAGTTCTCAGTTTTTCTTAAGAAGGTGTCCTCTGGAGAATGGACATCTGGCTCCCAGGCTTTTATATCTAAGGTGTGGAAGGCAATGGGGGATATGAATGTTTCTTCATGAACTTTTAACTAAAGTCCCTGCTTCAGTCCTGTGTCTCAACTCTATCTACATCTGGAATTTCCAAGAATAGCATTCACAAGATTTGATAAAGAAAACTGTCCTTTTCCTGATCTTTATCCTTGCTGTGAGAAACTTTGTCCGTGCTCTTCTCTGTTTCATTAATCCACTTCCAAAATATTTCAACTGCTTTCCTTCTTCCAAATTTATTTTGAAATATAGTTTTAACTTATGTCCACTTACTGCCTTTATTTCTTGTCTATTTTTTACTTTATTTTATTAATCTATTAAAATTTTAGTGAAATCGTATATTCATATTATATTTTGAGTTATAATTCTGCATGATGCTATTTATTTTTTTCCTCTAATTGATTCAGTTCTTTCCACCCACGTCCATGATCAAGTGCACGGTGTGATAATTGCTACTAGAATATCTTTGCTTCTAAGAATTCTCTCCTCAGAGAGGACAGGGAAGTGAGTATATATATACATATATGATATATATGTATATATAATATATAGTACATATCATATAATATATTAACCCATGTAGCTATATAGATATGTGCCCACTTATTTATAATTGTTAGTATATTTACCTGTTTTTATGTTAAATTAAACATGAGTTCATATTGAGATCATTTACACCAATTTAGTACTGCAAGCTCCTTTCTAGTTAGGGTAGTTTTTAAATAGTGTTCAGCTCATTAAACCATTCTACTCAAAGCTCCTCTAAGTTCTAAGAGAACACCAAACTTGTTGTTAATTGGCTTTTCAACATGAATTATAAATCTATTTTCATTACATCGTAGGCTTACTTAACATGTTTCTTTTTGTTTTGAGTACTTAACAAGCACAGAAATGTATGCCTATTTTATGGAACTCAGGCCATGTTGATATTTAAAATTATCATGGAAGTTTATAGGTTATGGTTATTTGCATTGTTAATTTAATTGAGGCACAAATCCTTAACATCTTCGTTTAAGCAAGAAATATTGCAGTCATAGGTTTTAATATCTTTCTGCCTAGAGGAAAAAAGCTAAGTGCCAATAATTCTCTTGTGACTTTCAAAGAGAATTTACATACATTTGTACTTTTTAGAACATGATTGTGTCAGTTAGGTGACCAACCTCCTGAATTTAACTAGAATTGAGACTTTTCCTGGGATGTGGGACTTTCAGTGCTAAAACTGGGGAAGTCCTGGGGAAACAGGGAAGAGTTTGTATAAACACTAACCAGAAAAATAGTTTTAAAATACAATAAATTATAAGTTATTTAGATGTTACTTTTATAGGGCATAGCAATTATCTTTAAAGTCCAGGTGTTTTGCAAATTTATTTGCTAGTAATTACATTTCTGTTAAATTTTATGTCACAAAACTAAGTCTGGTTTTCTGCAACTCTAGTGGAGAGAAAATAATATTTTCTTCTTAACATTTTCATTTTTAAAGTTAGATTTTCAAATGCTCAATAGTTTTAAGGCAAAGTTCTGGAATTCCATTAGTTAAGGGAGAAAAGTCTGACCTGAGAGTCTCACTCATGCAATGCAAAAAGAAAATGGGGCAAACGATACCTTGCATCAGCATTGCCCCTTAATTACAGACAGTTAGTAATGTATGTGATTGATTTAAGGCTAATTCCTTGACAGACACTGAACACCTAATTATTATCTTGTTTCTGAGATTACTTTTTACTTTACAGATTACTTTTTTAGCTTGTTTAATAATGTCTTTCCTTAGATCATATCACTACAAAAAAGACAATTCTTGATATATTGTATCTTCAAATAACTTTAAATTACATTTTAATTTTTAAAATAATTGATTTATATTTATTTGGACACAGTAGTGAGGAAACTCTTTTATAGTGAAACGATTATATCTTCTAGAATCCTGGAGGACAAAACCAGGTGTAAGACAAAGCTGAAGGAATTAAATATGATGGATGGTAGCCCCTTTTCCTCTCCATAAGTACATGGAGAGGGCACAAAGCCTGAGTCTTGGGGAGCTGTTATCCACGTAGTTTTGTGTGATGCTCTTTGTTTATTTCCTTATCATTCCAGATCCTTTAGAAAATACTTGGTGAATGTTCCAAGTTTTTTTTCCTTCTGAAAAAAGTCAGTGCTTGAAGCAGTGAGGTGGTAATACAAGTGCTCAAAACGGAATCTTGAGACGAGAGCTGAGATTCTATTGGCCAGGTATCCCTCCCACATGAAGACTATCCTTCTATTGTGCAATTTGCAGTATCTGGCTGTTATATTTTAAAGGAAAGTAGTAAGCCATCAATCTGTTAGATGTGGGTGAACAGTCAGCTTATTTGGGTATAAGGAGCTCAGAAGGGACATTCATTTCTACTTCTAACACAAGTTAAAAACTTGGAATTATTGAAAATAACATTTCAGTATTTTGTTGTTATAGAACTACAGTGTTTTGCCTTTTTTTTTTTTTTGAGTTGGAGTCTCACTCCATCGTCCTGACTGGAGTGCAGTGGCATGCTCCCAGCCACCACAGCCTCTACCAGCTGGGCTCCACGATCTTTCCACCTCAACCTTCCAAGTAGCCAGAACTACAGGCACGCGCTATCACACTCAACTAATTTTTTTGATTTATTGTAGAGATGAGGTCTCGCCAAGTTGCCCAGGCGGGTCTCAAACCAGCAGGCTCAGGCAATCCACTCACCTCGGCCTTCCAAAGCACTGGAATTACAAGTTGAGCCACTGAGCCTGTCCTACAGTGTTATTTTAAAAACATTCTTTCACACCAGAAGTAAAGATTGATGTGTTTTGTGAAATTGGATTTATGACAAGCAGCCAAAGCTACATTGTGTGTAGAGACAGCTTGGCCACAATTACTTTGACCTAATCATTTCTTGCTTTCCTCCCATAGAGTATTTAATAATAAATGGTTCCTACCCAAATCAGAGTATTGTAGAGAACATTATATGAATTCATTGTTACTTTCCTTAGTCAAATTTTTCAATGTCCTTGACAGTAAGAATTAAATGCAAATAAAGTTAAATAAAATTAAAGCACAAATAGCTTGATTAAAGGTAACACTAAAAAAAGAACAAGAGCCGGGCTCAGTGGCTCAGCCTGTAATCCCGTGCCTTTGGGAGGCTGAGGTGAGTGGATTGCCTGAGCCTGCTGGTTTGAGACCCGCCTGGGCAACT
>NW_007258369.1:93096-112969 GCF_000164805.1 Carlito syrichta
AAAAAAAAAAAAAAAAAAAAAAGAACAAGATTATTTTCTAAAATTATCTGAATGGGAAAATCTGTAGTTTCAAGTAAATATAGGAAGCACTTCAAAAGGCATGAAAGAAGATATAAATTTCAAAGATATGCTTAATTTTTAAGTCCCAACTCAGATATAATCTACTATAGGAAGATTCTTTTTTTGAGTTGGAGTCTCACTCTGTAGCCCAGACTGGAGTGCAGTGGTATGCTCCTGGCCACCACAGCCTTGACCTGCTGGGTTCCGGTGATCCTTCCGTCTCAGCCTTCCAAGTAGCCAGAACTACAGGTGCGCGCTACCATGCCCAGCTAATTTTTGATTTATTGTAGAGATGAGGCTTCACCAAGTTGCCCACTTGGGTCTCAAACCTGTGGGCTCAGGCAATCCACTCGCCTCGGCCTCCCAAATTGCTAGGATTATAAGCTGAGCCACCACGGCTGGAATCTTCTGATTTCTTGTACTTGTAAATATTTGCCTTTCTCCCAACAATTATAATATATTGTCTATGCCCTACATCATAATTTTCACTATTTACTAGTAAAATTATTTTTGTAAATATTATCTCTTACTAAATCATAAGCTGCTTGAGAGTGGTATTTATATCTTAATCATCTTTGTTTCTTGCTTCATAAAGCAGGCATTAAAAATATTTAATGAATGATTGAATACTCATTCAGTAATCTATTTTATAGAAGAAGGGTCTGTAACTTTTTCCAGTAAACGGCCAAATAGTAGATACTGTTAGGTTTTGTGGGGCATATGATCTTTGTCTCATTCACTCAACTTTGCTATTGTAGTGTGAAAGCAGGTATAGACAATGTATAAATGATAGGCATGGTGGTGTTTCAATACAATTTTATTTGCAAAAACAGAGGTTAGGCTAGATTTGGTCCATGGGCTGTAGTTTGTTGACCCATGTTGAAGAACACAAAAGTCATTGGATCTCCAAAAATGAAATCTGTTAACAATTATATAAACTAGTGTAAGTCCTATATTTCTGCCCTGCTCAATTATTATGTAGTACTTCTCCTTGCCTTTCTCACAGTCCCCTCCCACTACACACACACACACACACACACACACACACACACACACACACACACCTTAGGTGTTTAGTGATCATTGACTGTCTCCTTGATTTGAAAGAAGGGATCTTGCTAGATGTGGTGGTATGTGCCTGTAATCATAGCACTTTGGAAGGTAGAGACTAGACGATTGCCTGAGCCCAGGGATTCGAGTTGCCCTGGGCAACTTGGTGAGACCTTGTCTCTACAGTACATAAAAACGTTAGCCAAGTATGATGGCCTGTACCTCTAGTTCCAGATACTTGGAAGGCTGAGGCAGAAGGATCATCTGAGCCCAGCAGATAGAAGCTGTGGTGACTGTGAGTGTGCCACTGTACTCCAACCTGGGTGAAAAAATGAGACTCCAACTAAAAAAGAAAAGAAAAGGAAAAAAAAAGCATCTGTGTAGCTGACTGGAAGTTGTGCTCATGTGGGCAGAGCATGTCCCTGGTGAACTGGTAGGACCATTTCATCAAAGAATGTGGGATAATATCTTTAGGTTTTTCTTTTGTGTTGATCAGATTCCCCAGAAAAAAATCTTCTAAATTCCTTCTTGAAAAGTGTAGGTATAATTGTCAGAGAACTGGGCAGCAAATGAATGAAGAGGACAGGCCAACTCAGCCTATGTTCACTTAATTCCTTCTTCACCATCCTCTGTTCTCTTAGACTCCAACCTTACATCTGGAGGTTCTATCATGTGCTGCTGAGACTTGTTGCAGGGCAGGACACAGAGGTCATTGTCAGGAACCTAGGTCTCCTTCTCCCCAGGTCAGACTGCCAATAGGTTATCCAATTTCCATATCCTTCCAAATTAGTCACTTATGACACGTATTTTAGGCCTTGATGAGTTATGCTGTTGAAACACAAAAGTCCAGCCTGTTAACACCTAAATGCCTTTTCCATGTAGTATCCTGCTAGCATTACTAACTGAGAAGAGTAGGGGATGGATTAAGTGAATACAATGAGGAAACCAGAGTGAGGCTCAAAATATGCCTATTTATTCTCATCACATAGTGATGAAAATAATAAACTAATTATTTTTCTTTACCATGAGACTATGAATATGTTGTGAACATAAACTATGTCCCTTTTACTGCCGTGACAATATTGCCTAGCTTGATGCCCAACACATAATTCTCCAATTACTAATATTACATAATAGTAATTGGAGAATTGAAGACTAGGAAGGACATTCCTCTGAATTTCTAATCATTGGGAAACTTGATATATGATCTTCTAATTCTATTATGTTTTCCATTTCTTTCTTAATTGTGATTCAACATGAGAATGCTAATGAATCCATACTTCTCACATGTAAATCTTGTTGTAGGGTTTGTCAGAAAAGATGAATAAGTTTATTAGAATAAGCAGCAATAGGAAAAAATTATATTCAAGGAAAATCCTGACTTATATTTGTTCTTTTATTAATTTTTGGTCCCTAACTGCTGTCTTCTTAACTGACTTGTTTGCTTAGAACCACTAAAAATCATTATGTGGAATTAATTTAGGGTACATTAAATTTACTTGTGCAGTTTCTTTTCTTTTGTTAAACATCACTTAATTAAATTAAATCTTAACTGTAAAATCAACTGGTAACTTAACAACTAAATTTGGACATCTTCTGGTTATAGAAAAGCAGTGTCATGAGACTGAATCTACGACTTTCAGAAACAACAGTAAATTAAGAACAAAAGAATTTGTAGTTAATACTCAGTCAATCATTTTATTGATTCATATAATAGGTACAATATCTGCTCAGGCTCTGATTTTCTGCAGTATATGTTGTTTGCCTTATTCATTTGACATTTGTCTAATATATTGATTAGATAAGCAAGAGACTAAGGGATTCCTGTGTTTGGTCTCTTCCTCTTCTTTTTAATAATAGAAGCCATGGGTTTTAGTTGGGCACATAGATGCCGTTAGAGGCTATATTTCACAGTCTCTCTTGTAGACAAGTGTGGCTGGGTAACTACTTTATGGACATTATGAGAGAGCAATGGTGTGTACAACTTCTGGGCCATTCCCCTTATCAAGTGTGAGGTAATTGTCTGACATAGACTCTTTCCTCCCTATACCTGGCTTCTTTCTGCTACCTCCCTCAGGGAGCAACCTCTGGCCAAAGCTGGTCTCTGAAAGATCTGCATATTGCCAGTAATGAGTCATGTGAAATAGGTGATCCAGCAGAGCTGAGAATAATGTGGGCAGCACCCTTACTCACTGTAATTGTAAGCACTATATAGCAATTTAAATAATTAGCTTGCTTGATTATAAACTTGCTTGGTGTACTTTCCTGAGGCATGGATTCTCTCATCACTGACCGACTGCCATTGGAGGCTCCTGTAAGTTCTAATAAACCAGTGTATCCCCCTGCTGGACCTCTAGTGACTACCTTGGGGTAAGCAAAGAACATTATGTGCAAGCCCTGCCTGATTTGAGGTTACTGTATTACAATTTGTGTAGTCAGGCAGGATATTCCAGAGAAGACTTCATTGTAGTGACTGGGGGTGAGATAGTGGTTGGAGGTAGTGTTGCTGGGAGAAATCCCAAGGTGGACCACTGACTGTGTGGTGGGAAGTTGCCAGGTTGACAAATAGCTGGAAACCACTAAATGAATATTAGATGACCCGAAAATGCAAGCTGGGCTGATGGAATTAAGAAAAGCGATTGATGAGAAGGGACAATTTCAGAAGAAAAAAGATAGCTGCACAGTGACAGCAGCTGTGACATGAGCCCTGCTTTGCACTCTTTAAGTGGCTACTGAGCAGAAGACAGCCACTAGGAACCAGGTGAAGAAGTTGTAGGAGGAGTCAGATTGGAAAGAGATGCTTGGTTGATTCAGGCAGAAAACATGGACACGTTATATTGCTGACTGGAGAAGAGTAGCAACCACCTTCATGACTTAGCATGCCGCTTTGAAAAAGTGAAAGAAAAACGGTTGCTGATGGCACATATCCATACCATGATAGCTTACATACGTGGGATCCTACAGAGGAACCAGACTCCTCAGAAGAGAAGGGTAAAATAGAGGTGAGAGAGGAGGTAGAAGAACTCCCAGAGACAAGGACTCACCTGGTGATTATTCAGAAAATAAAGACACAATGGAATGACTGGAGGGCCAAGATCCAGCACACTTATCATCCCTCTGCAGTCTATGCACATGAGTGTGTACCCATATACCTTAGTGGAGTTGATGCAGCTGGCAGCAAAATCCAGGCAGAAGAGCAGGGAAAACCTAGAGGGCTGGTTGTTAAGGTTATGGGATACTGGAGCTGATGCCATAGGACTATTGGGGAATGAGTTGATGAAGATGGTTTTAGTTACCAACCTCCTTGAGATAGAGAACATCTGAAAAGGGACAATATGATGATAAAGCTTCACTCCTAACATGGCTCATGGTAGGGTGTACAGCTGCTTGGCCAAATGAAGATGATGTCCCATTTTCCTTCCCCCAGTGGAACGCCATGAAGGAGCTACAGGATTACCTCTGGGAACTGGGAATGCCTCATGTTTTACATATAAACCCCTTTGATGGAACAGAAGATAACCCCTTAGAGCTGGAATGAAAGATAAGGTACTGCAGTTAGCTACACTCTCCCCTTATAGAGCTCTGATATCTGGGCTATCCCTTCTCATATATAAGATTGAACAAGGAGCCATGCAAATAATAGTGGGCCTGGGAGAAAAGGATTTGAATTTGCAGAAATACACAGCAAGACTTAATTTATTGCTGGAATATTTGCTGTTGGCTAATGGTTTCTCTAATATTAATTATGCAGATTGTCAAGTCCAGTTTGCATTTACCTGGGAAGGAAGACAGTGGATGTCCACAGTGCTGCCAATGGGATATTTGTACAGTCCAGTGTTATGTCATGGCATAGTCACTCAAGATTTGGAAATTTGGAGGTGACCTGCATCAGTATCTGTATTTCATTATATAGATGACATCATGCTAACCTCTGATTCTCTTATAGACAGAGTGCACCCCAGCTGATTGAAATTTTCAGGTGAAAAAACCATCAGCTGTCATTGACAAGATCCAGGTGTTTCCCTGCCCAACACTGCCTGAGCAGTTGCAATAGTTTGGAGACTTGTAGAGATATTGGAAGGCTTTTGTTCCACATTTAGTGCAGATAGTATGACACCTGTACAGATTGACCAAGGGTGGATCCCACTGGGACTGAACAGGAGAACACCAATAGGCATTCAGTACTGCCTAAAGTGCTATAGATGCCATCCAGACATTGAGCATTCTAAATCAATTCCTTCCCTGTGAATTGGATATAAATGATACTCAGGAGGGATATACTTAAGGGCTTTGGAAGTTACAGGGAAAAATTTCCCCTTCCCATTGGCTTTTTGTTACAGACCTGGAAAGTTGCTGAAATCTGGTGCAACCTCATTGAACAGCAGGTCAACACAGCATATCAAGATGTCTTGGCAATGTAGACAGTCACTGCACAAACCCGGTAACTGTGTGCACTGCCCTGCCCATAGAGGGATGGATCCATGCCATCTTTTATAGACCCTGCAACTCAGCCACAGAGATGACGAACCTTGCCAAATATTGAGCATAAGTACAGCAGTGCAGCAAGCTCTCTACAAGTCCTCTAAGCTAGAAACTGTGACAACTTCTAGGGTTGATAATGTTCATTGATGCAAGTGAACAACCAGCAGAGCAAATAGTTATTACCTGGGTGCCTGTTAGGGAGGGAATACCACTGGTGCCAGAAGAGGCTTGGTATATGGATGGATCATGCTAGGAGCAACGTCTTTTATGGTGAACCATCGTATATCAGACTCAGAAAACATCTGGATGGAAGACAAGATTGGGAAAAGCAGTCAGTGGACAGAGTTGTGGGCAGTGTAGCTGATGATTTCCAAAGAGCCAGGCCCACTGACAATTTGCACAGACACCTGGAAAGTGTTCAATGGACAGATGCTTTGGATGCCCCAATGGCACCAGTGGCAATGGACATCATAAAAAAGCCCTTGTGGGGCCAAGGTATGTGACAATGCTCATTGCAGGGGTGGATAACCCAAATACATGAAGCAATTCACACTTTCAATGAGAGACTCTGTGAAGGCTATCCAACACCCCTAGACATACCAAAACAACTGTGGGCAACACCTCTGATGATGCAAATTCAGATGCAAGAGTAATAATTGTGACCAAGTAAAGGAAGAAAGAATAACTTGTTGCTACTCACCCTATAAGATATAGTACCTGGAGATAATACTCTCTATTGGCCCTGGGAAGGTCAATCTGAACCCTGTTAGTGCTTTCTGCTTGCTCCTGGGGAGAGGGGATAGATCATAATTTGGTTATTCATCCTATGGTTATGGGAAAATGGACAAATACTGTTAAGTGTAATAACTACTTGTCTCAAAAAAATCAAAAGGGGGACTATTATCATTTCCATCTGACAGTTCTGGACACCCTGTCTATAATTTTATGTCATAGACAAGAGGGCTTCCAGACCTGATAGGACATGGTATTTCAGACCAGGGTGGCCCCGCTAATGTGTCACAGTGCTGTCACAGGACAGGAACTGCTTGTGTTTTATCTGATAATTGAGATTAACCTTTGCTTGTTTATTGATGTGTCTTATCACCCTTAGCCCAAGATCCCTTTTCCAAGTGGTTTGGATCACTAAACTTTTTCTTTTAGTCATAAGGTCATTATAGGTGTTATAATTACTGTAGCAATTTCAAATCCTGTGTCCCTTATTGCTTATGCAGGCTATGGATGCCATGTTTGATTTGTATTTCCACCTCAGGGAACTGGCAAAGGATCAATGTTATGTGAAGATTATAAGAGCAGAAAAGGTCAATGTAGGGGTAGAGTGTGAGGTAATTGTCCAGAAATAGACTCTTTTCTATTTTTTTTTTCTGTTCCCTCCTTTAGAGAGTAGTTTCTGGTCAAGGATGGTCTCTGAAGGATATACATATTCCCAGTAATGAGTCACAGGACGCAGGTGATTGAGCAGATCAGAGCTGAGAACAATGTGGGTGGCATCCTTACTCACTATAACTGTAAACATCATATAGCAATTTGAATAATTAACTTGCTTGATTATAAAACTGCTTGCTGTACTGTCCTAAACCACATATTTTTTCTACACTGTCTAGCTGCCATCAGTGCCTGCCTTCTATTAGTTCTAATGAACCAATAGTCTTTCCCTTCTATTAGTTCTAATGAACCAATAGTCTTTCCCTGCTGAACCTTTGGGTGACTTCACTGGGCTAGGCAAATATCAGTATGTGCAAGTCCTCTCAAATTTGGGATTATCACATTACAACAAAAAAATTTCTTTCTTTCTATTTTCATTTCCTTCTTTCTGTTTTCTACTTCTTGAAGTTAAAATGTGAACATGATGCAATTGAGCCAGTTTTAATTATACTACTAAAGGGAATGTCATAAGGAATGGAAAAAAAGGTAAAGCAACAAAACAGAAGGAACCTGGATGACTTTATAGTGCTATTATGGTAGAGTGAAATCAACTTCTATTTCCTTGAGGCACTTTCCCCGGAACATGAGGGAGATTGTCTTTTTAACAAGGGAGTTTTGTATACCTAACAAGTACCAAATTGTATATATATCATATTTAAAGCAGTATGGATGGTTGTTTTAAACACTTTAAAATTTGTGTTTTCAACTACTTGTGTCAACAGTGTGCTTAGGAATATTGTTTTCCATCTTTTATTAAAGAATTTATAATATTTTATTTGTGATTATTCAAGCTGTTCTAATTAACTAATTTAAAATTTCTTTAAAATATATTATTTAAATTTATAGTCAAGTAGGCTGATTCACACACTCTGATTTAGTAAGGTACGGGATGTACTTACACAATCATTTTAATACACTTAACTATATTTACAAGCACCTGATGTGGTGGTTCAAGCTTGTAATCCCAGCACTTTGGGAGGTGGAAGCAAGAAGATTACTTGAGCCCAGATTTTGAGACCAAACTGCTCAACTTGTTGAGACCTCATCTCTTAAATGAATCAATATATATGTATTTCTATACCATGCTATCTATATTTTATATACTGACTGTCTTCTACATTAGGTTAAAAGAGAATTGTAAGCATATGCTATTATACAACTAATAATAAATAAGTGAATATTTATATCTATTGCAGATAATTTAATTTTAACTGACTTTATATATTAAGGACCATATAAAGAGACCTTTTAAAGATAGATATTACTGCCTTCTTAAAACAGGATTAGTAATGACAAATAAAAACACTTCCAGAAATACAAACAAAGTGCAGACTCTTGTAAAACACTTGGAAACAGGGATAATAGATAACAAACCTGTGAGATATCTAAGAAGAGCAAATGAACTCCTCTCCAAGTAGAAATCAAGTTTGTGGATTTCCCTTATATTTTAAAGTTTTAGAAAAATCTCTTAATCAGTCATAGAAGTTAAAAGTGACATCAGTGGGTTAAGTTTTAAACATAAACCACAAATTAAAAACTACACTGAGATAATTTCTACTCTAAGTTTGACAAAGATCAGAAAGATTGGTCATTAATTCATAGTTGCTTAGCAGAATTTTTTCACCTTAATTTTTAGTAGATAATTCTTCTATGTTGTACAACGTTGGAAAGTCCAAATGGATATCATGTATAAAAATATTAAATTAGAGGGGATAAATGATCTGACACTCTTGATTGGCTCCCCTCCTCCCAGCCACATGTGAGTCATTAGTCCCACACAGGAGGAATCCTGGTTAAGGCAACTGAAGCCCAAGTGGAAACAAGTCTGTGACTAGATAACCCCTGAGTGCACACTCCAACAGTGGACCCTGATTTTCAGTTCCCAGGCTATAAAAGTTTGCCTACCTGCTTCCAGCATTTGGCAGCAACCCCCCACTCCCAGATCAGGAAGGATCTTCTGCCAGCTCCACATACCCACAAGCTAGAGTTCCCCCATGGCAGGCAGCTCACTCTCTTTCAAGTGCTGGCATGGACTTGAATGGGGAGGGAGTAACACAAAGAACTCTCCAAGTCTTTCCAGACGAGATTTCTGGGATGCAAACAACAAACAACAGACAGGGGACTCATTCCCCACAAATTCCCCAAAAAGTACTTGCAATGGGGGTTGAAAACCAGCCCAACCAGATTAAATGCAGAAAAAACTTCAGTAGAAAAGCCCTGTTTCAGGATGGAAGTGAATACCCCCTCTCTCTCACTGAGTGATCTATATAGAATGACAGAAAAGACCTTAGAACAGAAAGACATTAACTAACTTCAAAACAACACAACTAAAGAAGAAAGATAAAGAGGAAAGAGTTGATTTTCACAAAAAAGGAAGAAACACAGGAACTTGTAAGAGTCTTAAGGAGACAGGGCCCCAAAAAGCAAGTATCAGTGCACAAATAATGGAATCTCCTGAGAACAAAGACATAGTCTGGATGACAGAGAACTCAGAGATTTGTTGGCTAAAATAAATAAAGAAAATAATGAGAAGTTATAAGGAAAATCTCACAAAAGTCACACAGGAGGTAAAAGCAAAGTTGGTCAATTTCAGAAAGACTAAGTCTGAAATACTGGAAATAAGAAACTTTATCCTTGAATTTAAAAACAATAACATGCATAAGGAGCAGGATCAATCAGGTAGAGGAAAGAATCTCAGAGCTTGAACATCACAATATGGAACTAACCCAGTCTGTCAAAAACATAGAACAAAAGTTCAAAAAAAAAAGGACAGAAGCCTTCAAGATGTGTGGGACTGTCAAGAAGCCAAATCTACGCCTGCTTGGTATTGCAGAAGCAGAAGGGAAAACTGCTATGGAACAAGCATTCCATGAGATCAGCCAAGAAAACTTCCCACATCTCACTAAAAGGCAATCATGCAAGCACAAGAGACTTGGAAATCTTCTATGAGGTATTACATGAGAAGACCATCCCAAGACACATAGTCATCCATCTCCACAAAGTAAGCATGGAAGAAAAAATCCTAAAGGCAGTAAGAGAGAAAGGTCACACTACCTACTGGGGAAAGCCCATCAGAATTCTTTTGGGCATTTACAGAAGCACTACAAACCAGAAGGGACAGAAGTTCCATTTTTAACATTGTAAATATAAGCAATTCAGACCAAGAATTTCCTTCTCCACTAAACTAAGCTTCTGCAGTGATGGAGAATTAAAATCCTTCCCAGACATCCAATCTATAAGAGAATATTCTGCCTACAGACCAGCCCTTCACATGATGCTTACAAAAGTGTAAACTCAGAAACAAAAACATGGTCATTCCCATCACAAAAGTACAGAGAGAGTTAAAAGAGCATATAGATCATTCACAAAAAAAAAAAAAATGCATATGTAAATACAAAGCAAAAAGGAAGCAAAACAACTCCCTTAGGGCCCTATGACAGCGATACACACATTTTAATAATTAATTTGAACATGAATGGACTGAATGCACTACTGAAGAGGGATAGAGTGACAAACTGGACAAATAAGTATGATCCAACAGTATTTTGCCTCCAGAAAACTCATCTCACTGCAAAGGACACTCACAGTCTCAAAGATAAGGGTTGGAAATGACATGTCAGAAAAATGGAAAGCAGAAAAGAGCAGGGGTAGCTATTCTGATAGCAGACAAAGCAGACTTCAAATCATCAAAAGTGAAAAAGGACATGGAAGAACACTACATGATAATAAAAGTCTCAATCCATCAGCAAGAAATATTCATCTTAAATATATGTGTACCCAACACAGGAGCACCAGGTTTTCCAAAGCAACTGCTAGGTAAACTAATAGAGGACACTGACATTCACACAATCATAGGTGAAGACCTCAATATCCCACTGACAGACCTTTGGCCAGATCACTGAGGCAAAAAATCAACAAGGAGATCTGGAATCTTAACTCAACACTTGACCAAATGGATTTAATAGACATCTACAGAACACTCCACCCAACATCTGCAGAGTATACAACCTACTCATCAGCACATGGAATATGCTCTAAGATTGATCACATTTTTGGACATAAATCAAGTGTAAACACATTTCAAAAGATTGAAATAATGCCATGAATCTTCTTAGATCACAGTGGAATAAAAATAAATCTTATCACCAACAAGATCCCCTCAAAACACAAAAATACATGATAATGAAACAATATGCTGCTGAATGACTTCTGGGGCAACACAGAAACCATGACAGAAATAAAAAGAATGCTGGAAACAAATGAAAACAAAGACACATCTTACCATAATCTCTGGAATGCCATAAAAGCAGTATTGAGAGTATAATTTATAGCATTACATACACACATAAATAAATTAGAAAGATCACAAGTAAACAGGCTAACATTACACCTAAGAGAGCTGGAAAGGCAAGATCATCTAAATTCTAATTTCAGTAGAAAAATCTAGATCACTAAGATAAAGTCACAATTGCAGGATATAGAAGACTAAAACTCATAGAATGGATGAACAATACAAAATTCTTGTTCCTTGAAAAGATAAATAAGATTGACAGACCTTTGGTCAGATTGATTAAAATAGATAAATAAAAACCAAATAAACACAATTAGAAATGAAAAAGTGATGTCACAACTGACACTTAAGAAATTCAAAAGATGATCAGACATTACTATGCATATTTGTATGCAAATAAATATGAAAATCTAAAGGAAATGGAAGACTTTCTGGCATCTTACAACCTTCCAAGATTGAAACAAACAAACAAAAAATTGTGAAACTCCAGACAGACCAATCGTAATCCAGGAAATAAACTCAGTCATTAGAAACATTTACACACACACACAAGCAAAAAATTTCTGAACCAGATGAATTCCCAACTGATTTCTACAAGACATATAAGGAGAAACTTGTACCAATCATATTGAAAGTGTTCTGGGAAGTCAAAAACTATGGAATTCTCCCTAACACATTTGATGAAGCTAATGCTATACTAATACCCATACCAGGCAAATACTCAACAAGGAAAGGAAATTAAAGTCAAACTTCTTGATGCACATAGTTGCAAAAAATTCTCAATAAGATTCTAGTGAATTGGATCCAATAACACGTCTAAAAAATCCTAAAGAATCATCCACTATGACCAGGTTGGCTTCATTATTGGAATACAGGACTTGTTCAACATTCACAAGACCATAAATTCAGTGCATTAATGAAAGTAAAAACAAGAACCACATGATTATCTCATTAGATGCACAAAAAGCATTTGACAAAATCCAGCATTTCTTCTTGATTAAAAACCGTCAAACACCTAGACATAGAAGGATCATTCCTCAAAACAGTAAGAGCAATCTCTGATAAACCCACAACAAACATTTTGATTAATGGGTAGAAACTGGAAGCATTCTTCCTAAGAATAGGAACAAGACAAGGACACCCAGCCTCATCACTCCTATTCAGCAAGTACTGGAAGTCCTAGCTAGGGCAATCAGGCAAGAGATGGAAATCAGGAGTATCCTAATAGAAAAAGAGGAAGCTAAACTATCCCTCTTTGCATATGATGATTCTATACCTAGAAAAACCTAGTGAGTTTGTCAAAAGCCTTATCACACTGGTAAATGACGTTGGTAAAGTCTCAGGTTACAAAATAAACATGCAAAAGACACTTGCATTTCTATATACCAGCAACAAGCAGATGGATAGACAAATTAAAAATGCAATTCCACTCACCATAATGAAATGAAATACTTGGAATCCACCTAACAAGAGAAGTGAAAGAATTTTGCAGTGAGAACTACAAACACTACTCAAATAAATCAAGCATGACACAGATAAGTGAAAAAAATTTCATGCTAATAGATTGGAAGAATCAACATTGTCAAGATGCTCATCTGACCCAAGGTGATCTATAGATTTAATACAATACCCATCACACCACCTGTTGGGAGCCGGCCTTGGAGGTCCACCTGATTGACAGGGTCCTGGTGGGCTGAAGACTCCAGGCCACAGGGTAAGCCTGGGAAACTGAGGCCCTTCTATCTTCCACCTTTGCTGTTTGATATGGCTGAAGAAATTCTGTGCAGTCGCGGAAGAAGAAAATGGCATGTTTATGTGAAGTACTCACAGCTAACCTGAGAATGTCATGGTTCATTTTTCCATTTTCCCACTATGCCGCTTGGCCTTTTCTAAATATGCAAGGGTTAAACTCTGAAGCACATCAAGAATGCTTTCTTTCACTTGGTTATAAGTTACTAGATATTGCTTAAGTAATAAATGATATAAGTATATTCACTCCTTTTTTGATTTAGGATTATGCAGTTTAGTGTTTAGACATAAGGTTTTTTAGAAGCACAAGTTTATAGTAAGTTCATTATGAATTCATTATAAGTTCTAACACTTATCTAGGAGTTATGTAGTTGATTTATAACACTGTTTTCACTGACAGGATAAAGATTAATTGTTAAGGTTTTTACTTAATCCAATAGTTAAAACTCTAAGTTAACATTTATAAAGTGAGTTTTCACTGAACTCATAATATACTAATCAGACACTTTTATGATAACTTAGCTAAAGAGAGAAAGCAACCTTGGGGGCCTGGAAAACATTACTAAAATCTTCTTTTGAGTTCTCTTTAGAAATAAGCACTGCAGGATAAGAGAAAAGTAACGGAGACACCTGGACAAGAAAGGCAATTACAAGCTCTGAAGGTCATAAAGCCCCAGAAGGAAAATTACTGCTACATGAAGAACTTTACACTTGGAAACTTTCTGGAGACAGTTCAAGGACTGTAATTCGGGACTTTGGACTAAAACTATCATCTTTGGCCTTATGAATAAGACTCATTGAATGTTTACAGGGTTCTTGGCTTGTTTGTTACTAAGACCACTAGATGGTGGTAACTTTTATGGGATATATACGTGAAGGAATTTTCTTTGTCTTGCCCCTTTACAAATGGTATAAAAGCTTTCCCTTAGCTAGCATTAAATGTCATCTGTTCAGGAAGCAGGTGTCCGAGTATAAGATTTTCATCTTTCACCTATCCGTCTCTCCTTCAGGAAAGCTCACGACCCTTGCAAGGGGCGGGACCCCCGCAACCGCCAACATCACTTTTTACAGATCTGGAAATGACAATACTGAAATTCATATGGAAACAAAAAAAGAGAGCATGAATAGCTAAAACAATCTGCAGCAAAAGGAACAAAGCAGAGAGTGTCACACTTCCAGACTTTAAACTTTATTAAAAGACTTTAGCTGGGCTCGGTTGCTCAGCCTGTAATCCTGTGCCTTGGGAGGCTGAGGTGAGTGGATTGCCTGAGCCCGCAGGTTCGAGACCCTCCTGGACATCTTGGCGAGACCTCATCTCTACAATAAATAAAAAAAATTAGCCAGGCATGGTAGTTCATGCCTGTAATTCCAGCTACTTGGAAGGCTGAAGTGGAAGGATCACCGGAGCTCAGCAGGTCAAGGCTGTGGTGACTGGGAGCAGCCACTGCACTCCACTCTGGGTGACAGAGTGAGACTCCAACTCAAAAAAAAAAAGACTTTAAACTTTATTATAAAACAGCATGGCATTGGTACAGGAATATGCACATATGACAATGGACAAAACAGAGATTACAGAAGTAAAATCATGGTCTCTCAATAAACTCATCTTTGCTAAAGTCACCAATAACAATCATTGGGGAAAGGAGACCATATTTAGAAAATGGTGCTGGGAAAACTGGCTAACAACATGCAGAAGAATGAAACTGGATCCCTGTCTATCACCATATACAAAAATAAACTCAAAATGGATCAAGAACCTAAACATAAGACTAAAAGTATTTTAGATGAAAGCATGAGAGATATACTTTTAGATATTAGAGTAGGCAATGAATTCAGGACCAAGTTCCCAAAAGTAAATCCTACAAAAGCGAATGTAGACATGTGGGACCTCATCAAACTGAAAGGCTTTTGCATAACAAAATAAACTATCAAGGGAGTAAAGAGACAACCCACAGAAAAATATTGCAAATTATGTATCTGACAAAGGTCTAACATCCAGGATCTATAAGGAACTCAAACAAAGTGAAAGAAAAAATTGTGGGTGAAGAACATGAACATGTGGGTGAAGTCACATTCAAAAATGACATCCCAGCAGCCAACACACACATGAAAAAATGCTCAGCCTCACTAATTATCAGAGAAATGCAAATCAAAACTAAATTGAGATACCACATAACTCTGGTAAGAATAGTTATTGTTAATAAGTCAGAAAAACAACAGATACTGACACAACTGCAGAGACAAAAAATACTTCTACACTGTTGATGGGAATGTAAGCTAGTTCAACCTCTATGGAAAACAATGTGGTGATTTCTAAAATGACTTAAAATTGATCTTTCCATATGATTCAGCAATCTATCTCCTGGAAATACACCTGGAGAAACATAAATCCTTCTACTAAAAGACTTGCATACACATGTTTATTGCTGCACTATTCACAATAGAATAAACATGGAACTAACCCTACTGTCCATCAAAAGTGGACAAAATAAAGAAAATGTGGTACATATACATGATGGAGTATTATGCAGCCATAAAGAAGAATAAGATCATGGCCTTCGCAGTAACTTGGATACAGTTGGAGACCATCATACTAAGTGAGCTATCACAGAAACAAAGAACTGAATACTCCATGTTCTCATTCATAAGATGGCCCTGAACACTAGTCATATTAGCACAATGGTGGGATACAGAGTTGCTGGGCACTGCCAGAAGAGGGAGAAATGGAGAAGGGGGGGGGCATGTGACAACAGAAAGGGCAACTGTTCCACTACTGTGGGAGTGAGAGTTACTTAGGAGCTCAAATGCCATCCACATGCATCCTACTTATGTAATAAATCCTCACTTGTATCCCACAACTCTATAATAAATAAATTAGTTAAAAATAAAAATTCAAAACATAAAAAATTATCAAACATATAAAACATGCATATATCTTATATATGTATATAATACACATATCTTATATAGACATGTCTATATAAGATAGTAGCCGAAACTCATGAAATGAAAAGAAAATGGGATGCCATTATGACATACATTTTAAAAGATGTTAAATATATCACCATATGAGGTACCCAATTGTTGGAATAAGGAATGGATTAATTCTCTTGTATATTTTCAGGGAGGATTTTAATGAGTAGTTTTCTGTAACTTTCTGTGGTAGATATAAATAGTTATCTCTCAATATTTTCCTCCATCTTCTATTGCTACTGATTTAACTGGTCACTATGTCTATAAAAATAATAACTCTGATTAGCAACTTTTCTGTCATCAGGGTATGGCTCTTTGACCAAGTCATGGCCAATAAGATGTAAGCAAAAGTGTTTTGTGATATATTTTGGGAAATTTCTTTAAAAAACAGCCTTCATCCCTTTCTCCATCCTGTGGACTGAAATACAGATGCAATGGCTGCCACTTTGAACATCACAGAGTATGACTTTATCTTAGGTAGTGAAGTTGTGAGCTGAAAAGATCCTGAGTCACTGATAATTTTGGAGGACATAGCTCCCTACCAGTTCTGCCCTTCAAACTCCACATCTTTCTGTAAGATATAAAGAAATTTATATTTATGCCATTATTTTATAACTCTGTAACTTATGGAAAAATCCAGTTTCTGGTGAGAGACTTACCAGGACATTTATACAAATTCTGCCCAATAGCAGGATAGAGAGCACAAGAACACATTGAGAACAATAACAATAGATTCTGAATAAAAATCTAAGTGTTTAATGATCCCAGATTTTAGAGGATTAGAACTTTCCTGAGAAGAAATGTGGCAGGCTGAGGAGCTAATCCTTTTTCTTCCCGGGCACTTGCAATTCTATTGAAGATAGAAGATAGCATTTCTGAAATGTCAAAGGAATTATGTCCATGTGGTCTCAGAGATATCACTTGTGTGAAACCACCTCACTTTGGTTAGCAGAGGGTTCCTTCCCTAACTCAAACTCTAGGTTGCCTCTGATTCTTCTGCCCAGATCCTTGCTTTTCAAGGGCCTGGTTTCAGAGAACTGAGGCATAATCACCTCATTTTGACCTCTCCAAGTCTATTCCAAAGCCTCAGAACTAAGCTCCATTAGTTGGTTTTACTTATTTTGTAGCAAGAACACAGAGAGGCCGTGGCACTGAGGCTGTTTTAGGAAGTAGCATATTTATTTGTGTCAGCACAGACTCAGCAAGCTAATGCTCTAAGGCTAAGCCCCCTGGGGAGAGAGAAGAAGGGTCTTATACCTAAGTTTAGGTGGGGGGGGTCGTGTTGAGTGATTACACATTTTCTTTGGAATTTACAAGGTTGTATTCAGCAAAATCAGATTTTCAAAGAACAAATGGTCTCCAGGAAATGCAGAGTGAATAGGGGTTGTAAACTGGATAACTTCAAAAAGAGAGGATTGGGATAAGTTTGTGAATTGGTCACTCTTACATTTCCAGGAAAGCCATCAGTCTTTGGCTATTTGGTTTTCTCAAACAAAACTGGTCTGGTGGGTTTTCGGAGCTTGCCAATTGACTTTCAAAAGTAATATTTTTAACTGCTATCAGCCCCCTTTCTGCCACAATTTGACAAGATGGCTGTGTCAACTCTATTTATCACCTTTTATTCAAATTCATTAGGAGGGAGCATGGGGTGTGACCTTTTATGAGAAAAAGAAAAGTCTTCTCATAACTTCTGAAGTCTTCCTCTTATGTTTCATTGACCAGAACATTGTCAAATGGCCACCCCTAGCTGCAAAAGGTTGTTTTCAAAAGTAGTATTTTGCTGGGGGATGGGTTCATTGCTGCCTTAAAGTAAGCTGGAGTTATTCAGAAGGAAACAGAGGAGTGATGTTTGCTAAACTGAATGCACCAGAATAGAGAAATAGGGGACTCAAGGGGCTGGAGAGTCCATGCTCCATTTAAAGAGGACTGGCTACCTTTATTCAGTGTTCCCACTGAACACTGATATTTTCAGGTAAGCCAGAAATCTAGATTTTTACTAGAAGCTTTCTGATTTCTAAAACATTGTACAGATCAGAAAAAATATTCTACTGGTTAAATATGACCAACCTGTCATATTTATTTAGGTCACTTAGGTTCAGGCTTATAAAATCAGACTGTGAATCCCAGTTGACCCATGGTGACAACTGAATCTCCAGCAGATATTATCTCTGATGTTGAAATATAGCAAAGGATTTGAACTCTTTCCAACTTGTTTGCCACTGGTTTCCTTCTTTATCCAAGAACCCTAATTTCTTGAAAAATATGACATCCATGGAAGCTGGGACACTAGTAGATTACATTTCTTTATCTTCCTCAATTTGGTGAACCTGATGCCAGGTGGGGTGCTGTGCAAAACTCGTGAGCTCTTTGACTTTATCTTAAAATGAATTTTAGCAAGCAAAGCTTATTAGAGAAAGAAGAGGGATATGACAGAGCTGGCATGGGTGAGAGAAAACTGCTTTGCTTTTGACAAAAGGCCTGATATCTCTTCAAAATGATAGATAGGCTAAAGAGGGTAGAGTCCAGGTAAATGCTGCTTTGGAGAGAGTGACAGACTTTTTATGGGAGAGGGGGTGGTCTTTTCCAGAACACATATTCTGTCTTTGTAGGAGACATGCCAGACTTTTCCAATTCACAAGTTCATGAACTAAAATGTGGTCTTATTATGTTTTCTATGGCTTTTGTCAGTTAAGGGCTGATATTCAGTCTTCCACCTTCAGTAGAGAACCTGAAAAATTTTTAGTGATTATTATGCTAAACCATGAACTTAAAGCTTGGGCTATTCTATTCTTGTATTTGATTACATTTTCTTTTGATTGGTGGGTAAGGCTGGTGAGTCCACATTCCAGCCTGGCCGACAACAAAAATGTAATAAGAAAAATGTCCAGACACATTCTAAAACCTGCCAACAAGAAATTTATCTATTTTTTCTAAATATATTTTTTATTTTAAAATCGTGGGGTACAGTTAAGGGTTAGGTATACAAATATGCATCATTCAGGCACCCTTGTTGATAAGGGGTGTCCCCTGTCTCCAGACAGATATTGACTACTGTTAATCCCATCACCTTTGCCCTCCCTGTCCCCCCCATACTTTCCCACCACTGTCAATCCTTTTCTTTTCTTTTTTTTTGACATTTTACAGGATTTTATTCTCCTTTAGTTGCATGCCAACTAAGATACAGTCAGTGACTGTATTATACCCATAAACTGGTGCACTATTTTTTCTAAAATATTTTTCTAAAATATTTATTTAGTTTTTTTATTTTAAAGATGTGGAGTACAATTCAGGATTAGGTATACAAGTGGTCATCATACAGGTAAAGTTTGGGCCACCCATTGTTCCCCACTTTGCCTGGTTTGAGATCAGGTACCCTTGTTGATGTTATTGCCCCCCCATCCACCCTGGCAGTATCCTGCTACTGCCAATCCATTTTTTATAGTATTATGGTAAAGGTTAAAGGTTTACTTATGAGTGAGAACATGTGGTACTCTTTTTCTTATGACCTTCTCCTTCTCTTTTCTGTACCAGAAGCTGAAAATTACAGTGTTCAGTTTTGAAGCACGCCTTATGCTATGGTGCATGTGATAACAAATCTGACCAAGGGATTTTAGGCAAGCCATCACTTTTCTAATAAAAAGAAGTGTCAGAGAGATAGATTCTGTATCTTTAAAAAAATTATTTATTATTTATTTTTACTTTTTTCATAATCAATATTTTTTATTATGATTTTGTGGGGTACAGTTAAGGATTAGGTGCACAATTATGTTTCATTCAGGCACCCTGTTGATAAGAGGTGTTATCCCCATCCCCAGACAAATATTT
>NW_007258369.1:112989-114901 GCF_000164805.1 Carlito syrichta
CTTTGCAGAAGCTTGTCAGTTTAATAAGGTCCCATTTGTCTATCTTCTCTCTTAAGTCCTGTGGGTTTCGGGTTTTGTACAGGAATTGGATGCCAGTTCCGATTTCCATGAGAGTATTTCCTTCCTTTTCTAAGGTTCTTATGGTTTGAGGTTTTACATTTAGGTCTCTGATCCATTTGGAGTTAACCTTTGTGCATGGGGATAGATAGGGGTCCTGTTTCAATCTTCTGCATGTGGTCAGCCAATTTTCCCAGCACCATTTACTGAATAGGTTCTCCTCTCCCCATTGGTAGGTGGTGGGGGCTTTGTCGAAGATGAGTTGGTTGAGAAATTGAGGTTTTGCTTCTGGAATCTCAATTCTGTTCCATTGATCTATATGCCTGTTCCTGTACCAATACCAAGCTGTTTTTATGATTGTAGCTTTATAGTAAAGTTTGAAATCTGGTATTGTGATACCACCTGCTTTGTTTTTTTTGCTGAGGATTGTTCTGGCTATTCTTGGATGTTTGTGTTTCCATATGAATTCCTGTGTTGTTTTTTCTAGGTCTGAAAAGAATGTTGTTGGTAATTTAATGGGTATTGCATTGAATTTGTAGATTGCCTTAGGTAAGATGGACATCTTCACAATGTTGATTCTTCCGATCCATGAGCATGGGATATTTTTCCACTTGTTCATGTCGGCTTTGATTTCTTTGAGCAGTGTTTTGTAATTTTCATTGTAAAGGTCTTTCACGTCTCTGGTCAGGAGATGCCAAGGTATTTCATTTTTTTTGCTATGTGAATGGAATTGTGTTTTTTATTTGGGTTTCTGTTTGTTTATTATTGGTGTTGAGAAATGTGATTGTCTTTTGTACATTTATTTTGTATTCTGAGACTTTGCCAAAGGCCTTTATCAGTGTTAGGAGGCTTTTGACAGATTCTTTTGGGTTTTCAAGGTACATAATCATATCATCTGAAAAGAGAGATAACTTGACTTCCTCTTTTCCTATTTGGATACCCTTGATTGCCTCCTCTTCTCTGATTGCTCGAGCCAGAACGTCCAACAATATGTTGAACAGGAGGGGTGAGAGTGGGCATCCTTGTCTTGTTCCAGTTTCAGGGGAAATGTTTCCAATTTTTGTACATTTAGGAGTATGCTGGCTGTGGGTTTCTCGTAGATGGCTTTCACTATTTTGAAGTATGTTCCCCATATGCCTCGATGTTTGAGGGTTTTTATCAAGAAGGGGTGCTGGATTTTATCAAAAGCTTTTTCTGCATCTAATGATATGATCATGTGGTTTTTGTTTTGACATCTGTTGATGTATTTAATTACATTTATGGTTTTACGAATGTTGAACCAGCCTTGCATCCCAGGTATGAAGCCTACTTGGTCATGGTGGATGATTTTTGAGATGTATTGCTGAATCCCATTTGCTAGGATCTTGTTGAGAATTTTAGCATCTATGTTCATCAAAGATATTGGCCTGTAGTTCTCTTTCTTTGTTGGATCTTTACCTGGCTTGGATATCAATGTGATGTTGGCTTTGTAAAATGATTTGGGGAGAGTTCCATCTTTTTCAATCGCCCGGAATACCTTCAGTAGGATTGGTATCAGTTCCTCCTTAAATGTCTTGTAGAATTCTGCTGGAAAGCCATCTGGACCAGGGCTTTTTTTTGTAGGAAGTTTTCTTATTACGTAGTCCATTTCCTTGATTGTTATTGGTCTATTTAGGGTCTGAATTTCTTCTTGTTCCAACCTAGGTAGGTTGTGTGATGTCAGAAAGTCCTCCATTTCCTTAAGGTTTTCAAGTTTGTTTCCATACAAGTGTACGTAGTAGTCTCTAATGATCTTTTGTATTTCTTTGGGGTCAGGTGTGACTTCATCTTTTGTGTTTCTGATTGTGCTTATTTGGTTTTTTTCTCATTTTTTCTT
>NW_007258369.1:114921-115706 GCF_000164805.1 Carlito syrichta
CCCTTTTATAATGGGGTTGTTTTTTTTTTTCTTTTCAGCACGTTTGAGTTCCTTATAGATCCAGCATGTTAAGCCTTTTTCAGACCTGGAGTTGGAAAATACTTTTTCCCAGTCTGTAGGATGTCTCCCTGCTCTCTTGATGGTTTCATTGGCTTTGCAGAAGCTTGTCAGTTTAATAAGGTCACACTTGTCTATCTTCTCTCTTATGACCTGTGGGTTTCGGGTTTTGTTCAGGAATTGGATGCCAGTTCCGATTTCCATGAGGGTATTTCCTTCCTTTTCTAAGGTTCTTATGGTTTGAGGTTTTACATTTAGGTTTCTGATCCATTTGGAGTTAACCTTTGTGCATGGGGATAGATAGGGGTCCTGTTTCAATCTTCTGTATGTGGTCAGCCAGTTTTCCCAGCATCATTTACTGAATAGATTATCCTCTCCCCAGTGGTAGGTGGTGGGGGCTTTGTCGAAGATGAGATGGTTGAGAAATTGAGGTTTTGCTTCTGGAATCTCAATTCTATTCCATGGATCTATATGCCTGTTCCTATACCAATACCAAGCTGTTTTGATGATTGTAGCTTTATAGTAAAGTTTGAAGTCTGGTAATGTGATACCACCTGCTTTGTTTTTTTGCTGAGGATTGTTCTGGCTATTCTTGGACGTTTGTGTTTCCATATGAATTCCTGTGTTGTTTTTTCTAGGTCTGAGAAGAATGCTGCTGGTAATTTGATGGGTATTGCATTGAGTTTGTAGATTGCCTTAGGTAAGATGGATATCTTCACAATGTTGGT
>NW_007258369.1:115726-117699 GCF_000164805.1 Carlito syrichta
GGGGACCATAGATCTTGTTTATCCTTTCGAAGAACCAGCTTTTTGTTTCATTGATTTTTTGTATTATCTTTTTGTCTTCTATGTCCTGGCTTTTATTTTGGTGACCTGGATTCTTTTGCTGAAATTAGGGTTTTTGTGATCTTGCTTTTCCAGCTTCTTTAGGTGGCTTGTTAGTTTGTGAATTTCTGTTCCTTCCATTATCTTCATGTATATTTGTAGGGACATAAATTCCCCTCTTACTACAGCTTTCATGGCATCCCAGAGATTATGGTAAGATGTTTCTTCATTTTCATTTGTTTCTGGGTATCTTTTGATCTCTGTTTTGATTTCATCACTGACCCAGGAGTTGTTTAGCATCATGCTGTTTAATGTTCATGTCTTTGTGGGTTTTGGGGGGACTTTCTTGGTGTCAATGCTTATTTTTATTCCACTATGGACAGAGAAGGTGCATGGTAGAATTTCAGTCCTTTTAAATTTGCTTATGCTTAATTTATTGTCGAGTACGTGGTCGATCTTAGAATTTGTTCCATGTGGTGATGAGTAGAATGTGTATTCTGTGGTCTTTGGATGGAGCGTTCTGTAGGTATCAATTAGGTCCATTTAGTCCAAAGTCACATTGAGGTTCCGGATCTCCTTGCTGATTTTTTGTCCTCATGATCTGTCTAGGGTTGTGAGTGGGGTATTAAAGTCCCCAGTTATGATGGTGTTAGAGTAAATATCTTTCTTTAGTTTCCCTAGAAGTTGCTTTATGAAAGTTGGTGCACCTATGTTAGGTGCATATATGTTTAGGATAGATATTTCTTGTTGATGAATTGAGCCTTTTATCATTATGTAGTAGCCTTCTGTATCTTGTTTGATTTTTTTTTTCAGTTGGAGTCTCACTCTGTCACCCAGACTGGAGTGCAGTGGCCGCTCCCGGCCACCATCGCCTTGACCTGCTGGGCTCCGGCGATCCTTCCACCTCAGCCTTCTGAGTTGCCAGAATTACAGGCACACGCTACTACGCCTGGCTGATTTTTTGATTTATTGTAGAGATGAGGTCTCACTGCCCAGGTGGGTCTCCAACCCGTGGGCTCAGGCAATCCACTCACCTCAGCCTCCCAAAGGCGTGGGATTACAGGCTGAGCCACCGAGCCCAGTTTGTTTGATTTTTAATAGCTTGAAGGGTATTTTGTCTGAAATTAAGATCGCTACTCCTCCTTTCTTTTGTATTCCGTTTGCCTGAAATTTTGTTTTCCATCCTCTTACTTTGAGTTTGTGGGTGTCCTTTCTAGTGAGGTGAGTCTCTTGAAGGCAATAGATTGTTGCCTGATGATATTTTATCCATTTTGCCATTCTATGTCTTTACAGTGGTGCATTTAGTCCATTCACATTTAGGCTAATAATTGAAATGCAAGAGTTGATCCCCTGTCATAAGGTTCTTACAGAGTTGTTCCTGTGTATTTGCTGTCTTTCTTTGGCTTCTGGAGTTGGCCTCATGTGTGTTTCTAATCTTTTGCCTGTACTCTTGTGAAGAACGCTGTTGTTCTTTATTCTGTTTCCTCTGTGTTCAGTACTTTCTTAAGTCTTTCTTGTAGAGGTGGTCTGGTGGCAGCGTAGGTTCGTAGGGATTGGATGTCTGGAAAAGATTTCAATTCTCCCTCACTAATGAAGCTTAGTTTGACTGGATAGGTTATTCTTGGTTGAAATTGTTTATCTTTTAGAACTTTGAAGATAGGGCTCCAGGCTCTCCTGGCCTGAAGGATTTCTGTGGATAAATCTGTTGCTATTCTAATTGGTTTTCCCTGGTAGGTAGTCTGGCCTTTTTCTCTTGCTGCCTTTAGGATTTTTCCTTTCATCGCTGCTTTGTTTAGGTGAATTATTATGTGTCTGGGAGTTGGTCTTCTCATTTGTTGTCTTGCAGGGGTTCTCTGAATCTCTTGTGTTTGATTTTTGTCATCCTTAATGAGTTGAGGGAAGTTTCTTGAATGATT
>NW_007258369.1:117719-118079 GCF_000164805.1 Carlito syrichta
CGTTAGTTCTGTGTTTTGGTCTTTGAGCTCTGAGATTCTTTCTTCTGCTTGGCTGATTCTGCTTTCCATGCTTATTAGTCTGTTATTCATTTCCATCACAGTATTCTTTACTGCTGTGATTTCTGACATCAGCTCCTTCCTATTTTCCTCTTGTCTCTCCTCAATTATTTAAATTCTCTCCATTAATGTCTTGATATCTGGGTTTGTTGCATGTGACCAGTCATTCTGGGGACTCTTCATTGTTTGTGTTCCAGAATCTGTCTTCTCAGTGTCTGATCTCACAGGGGTCTGTGTGAGATTTATATTCTTCTTTTGGTTTTTCTTCATTTGTGCGGTTTTTCCCTCTCCCTACTTTTTCCT